>NW_010201066.1:0-1373 GCF_000695765.1 Mesitornis unicolor | reverse complement strand
ACTCTTTCAGAAACTAAATATCACAGACACAGGAAGAAGCAAACGTATGGTGGGATCTATGTTAAACCAATGATTACACACAGGGATGACTTGTCCGAGTGTCCCTTGGAAGAAACATGCAGTGTTATACCTATCTTAAGCCATTTTCCATGTTTATGAGCTGTGAAACTATCAAGCCATTAACATCAGTGACGTTAGGTTCTAGAAAAGACAATCGTATCATTCAATTTTTTTTTCCTTAGTATCATCTTTAAACAACACATCTTGGCTTTTTATTATCCCTTTCTTCTACCAGACTTAATCTTTCCTGTCTAAACCAGTGTCACACCAAGCGAGTGAGCCCCATCAACGTGCCATTGAGACCACCACAACTTCTGTGCTTTAGATACAGATCTAGGAAAATCTGTAGGCCATGGGAAAGGAGACAGAGGAAGAAAAGGAAAAAAACAACTCAACAACAAAAAAACCCAAGAAAGTTATCAAAAAGATATTTTTTTTACAGAAAAAATTGTAAAAAGTGATGTAACAAATTAAATCATTACTAAGACAGAAGCTTTAACCATTAAAATATAAAAACCTAACTAATGTTAAGTTCTCGTACTAACCTAGGGCAACATCCATGATGCAACGTAACCCCAGTGAATGGAAAAAATAAGTACACACAGCATTTAGAAGTAGTTTCTCCCCTTGAGGAAATGCAAGAGAAGTAATGCTGGAGGGGGCAGGAAGCCAGCCAACACTTCAAATCAAACTCAACATACCTGCGCCACAGACATCACAGTCGTGGCCGCCTATTTCCATTTCCCCTGCACGCTGTAACACCAGCACACCAAGCAGCACCTATTTAGAGGGAGACATCCTCCAATCCCAGCCCTTTTAAAGTGGCTTCCCCTATGAAAAGCATTTCACGAATGTTTTTTCTTCCATTTCTCGTCACTTTCAAAGCCATTATTTAATACACACACAGCAGCAACGGCTGCAACGCTCTCGGTACAGGAAAATAAATGACAGACGCGCACCGAGTGAAAAGATTTCGCAACGTGAAGGAGGAAGAGAGACCAGCAAATCTCTTAAGAGTCGGTCCACAGAAAGACACCGTCATTCCTCCGTGACAAGTTTGGGGAGCCCTTCCCAACGGGGGCCACAAGGAAGGAAGGCGCTTTCCTCTGTGTCAACGCGGTTTCAAGAAAACCACCAATCAAAAAGAAACAACCCAAAGCCCCCAGTACGTCTTAATTTATTTATTTTTAAATGACAATAACGATCCAAGTGAAGCCTGCAGATCTTCCCAGACCCTGCACATTCCCGCTCCCTGCGGGGGGAAGCGGTCCCCTCAGCCCGCCCGCCCGCACACCCGCTTCCTTCAGGGCCGC
>NW_010201065.1:0-9472 GCF_000695765.1 Mesitornis unicolor | reverse complement strand
TCATGATGAGTCTGTCTTTTGCCTGTGAGCTTTTCAAGTGGTGAGAAGCCCTCGCAGTGCTTATTTTGACTAGCCCTTTTTGGGGCATCGTGGTGCTCGGTTATGCACTGGGCCTAAACCACAACATATGCCTATGTTCCAGTCTGGTTCTCTAGATAAGAAAGGGTTAATTTAAAGAAGTGGTTTTGTATGCAGTTGTATATCATAACCACGTTCTTAGGGTACAAAATTATTATGTGACAATAAGCGAGTCCTGCAACTGTGAAAAATTAAATACAAAGGGATGCAATTTTTGAACTCTCTGTTCAACACAAAATGCAGTAGTTTCCACCTCTTAATGGTCCATAAGGGTAATGATAGCACAGGTTAGACTTTTAAAAGCTAATCATCATCTCCCATTGATTTTGGTCGAAGCTGGATGTTTAAATACCTCTAAAACTTTCATTTAATATACTTGTACGTTTTTTAATTATAAGATTGGTTGCGTAACTTGTTATAAAATAAAAAAAAATAAAAAGAAAGGACAGAACTAGAGGAATAAAGGTTTTGATGTTGTTTCAGTGAGTTTCTAAGTATTTGCATGTTCCTAAACATGTAAACACTCAAATACTGTTTTTTAGGACTCTGGGTGAAGCATAAAGTACCATATCCATTTAACACTTTGCTACTCCTACACAGGAAAATAGGTCAGTTCTTGTATTGGGTTTTCTGTGAGGTGTTTTGGTTTTGGTTTTGGTAGTGGAGAGGGCTATGGAGATAGTCTTGTAAGAAGCTACCTGAAAAGCTCCCCCATTTCCAATGTCAGACCCACTTCTGACCAGGGCCAAGTGGCCCTGTGAATTCATGTATTTAAGGGAGATGTGGTGCACTCTCTCTCTCTTGCACCAGCCCTGACCAGTGTGGCCCCAGGCTGGGTCAGCCTGGTGCCAACTTGAGTTCAAGCCCCACTGCAGCTCCAGCCCAAAGGAGAGAACCCAGAACTCTTCAGAACCATTAGTACGGACGTGCAGTGGAGAAAGGAGAAGGACCTAAGGAGAATAACTTTAAAAAACACCAAGGTCGGTGAAGGAAGGAAGGAGAGGGAGAAGCTGCACGAAGCCAAGATTTCCCCTGCAACCCATGGTGAGAGCGCAGGTCTACTCGCCTGCATCCTGTGGAGGTTCACCAGCAGTACAGATCCACATGAGCAGGTGGCTGCCCCTTTAGAAGCCATGACTCTGGGCAACGTGTGCTGGAGCAGTTCATGTGTGAGGAAACTGCAGTCATGGGTCATGGGCAGACCCAAATTGGAGCTTTGTGGACTTGGGCTGAAGCAGTTTTGTGCATGAGGGAGCTGCAGCTGTGGGCAGACGCACATCTGAACTTTTGTAGAGGACTTCTCTCCTGTGGGAAGGGCGCCACATGGAAAAGAGGGAGGCTGGGAGGAGTGCTCCCCTACCCCTGAAGAGGAAGGAGTGGCAGAGATCACATGGGAGGAACTGACTGCAACCCCTATTCCTGTAGGACAACGCCTGAAGAGCAGGACCCCAGTACTGCTCAGTTAATCAGCAGGGACATGCTGGAAGTTGTAGGACCATAAAAGGGGTAAACAAGGACCTGAAAAATAGGAATTTCAACATTGAGAAAAGCAAGTTCCAGGCACCCTGCTGAGAAAGGCCTCAGGGGCTGTGTCTGAAAGGCAAGAGGTGTTTGTTAGTGTAACAGTGCATAACTGTACAATCAAATGCAGCCACATGCAAAAGAACCAATCAGTTTAAAATACGCAGCCAATGTAAACGTATATAAGGAAGCAACTGGACACAATAAACCGACATTTTGCTTGCATCAAGCTGCGTCCCCTCTCTCAATCACCGCACATTCCCATCTCCCCATGCGCTGCTGGGCAAAGATGGGGAGGCGAAGAAACCAGGAACAAAGCTGAGCCTGGGAAGAAGGGAGGGTCGGGGGAAGATGTCTGACTTTAAGATCTGATTATATCTCTCACTGTTTTCTGCTCTGATGTTATTGGTAACAAATTAAAATTGTTTTGTTTTTTTTTCTTTTTCTCTCTGTGATGAGTCTGTCTTTTGCCCATGGCCATTAAGTGGTGAGAAGCCCTCCTAATCCTTATTTTTTCTAGCCTTCTTTTTTTGGGAATTGTGGTGCTCTTTTTCACACTGGGCCTAAACCATCACTGTTCTGAATATATTTGTTAATGCTATTGTTTATCAACATCATATTTTCACAAGTATGTTTTCTCATATATAATCAGAACATTTAACCTTCTGCAGTAGTGGAAACCAGTCATTGAGGGTTTAATTGATAAACGTGAGGGTTTATTTAGGCCAAAAGGAGATTTTAAAGGATGAAGGTTTTATTGTGCCCAAATAATTTTATAGAATTTAGTAGCATTTTTAGTTGGATATCCTTTCCATGTCAGAATTCAGAAACCTAAGATAGTGAAGGGAAAATTACAAGAAGCAGTTCTTAAGCCTGTCATGTTTCCAGTAGATTTGAATCTTCAGTGTCTCTGTTCTCAGTGCCTTACCTCAGGAGAAGAAGGATGGGATAGCCAGGAAATCAGAATAATAATAGGGAAATTTTATCTGTGGAGATACCCTAGGAGTAAATGCAGTTTAATAATCTCCATACTCTTTACCTTCAGACATTTTTTGCCATCTTTAGTAGAATTTTCCATCTTATTCTGAACTGACAACTCTAGTCTTTCACTTCGCAGCATAACAGCAAGGGTAAAAAAGGATGGTAAAGCTGAAGAGTATGATCATTAACATCCACATGATTCCATCTTATCTTGTTTTTACTTAAGCTAACAGCAAGGTACTTAGTATATCACTACTGATATATAAACTACTGATATATGAGAATTTGCCAGAAAAATCCATTAAAAAAAATCTCTAAGAAATTTTGTAACTAACAGTAAAGGGTACCTCAATGTCTATTTCAAAGCTGATTTGATGAATACAGAAAAGGTCAAACTAAAAATAACTAGACTGAATCAGTTATAAGTGTAGTAACATATGCTTCATTTAATAATGAACTCTAAATTTGCTCTGCAGTTTAAGTAGTATCATGAATGCTAATTCTGACAGCAAAGGGTTATGAACTACCTGTCTGCTCAAGTCTGGCACAAGGTCAGGCAGTTATAGAACTAATGAAAACCCTGATGTACCAAAAGGTGGATGATTGACATGAATGCACTAGCTGAAGAAAGTGCTGAGGAACTCTGGTGCATTCAAAATGACAGTGTCCTGAAACACAGTTTAGAGATTCCATTTGTTTAGCTCAAGTGTAGCAATAAGCCCAAGTGCTTATAGCCTACATCAACGGTGTCAGAATTCATGGCATGCTGTATTAAACTTTTGCATGTCAATCACCAAGGATTTTTTTCTGGTATAGTTTGTGATGATCAACCTAAGGCTAATACACTGAATATGTGGTTATGCTTAGAACGATTTTTTTTTTATTTAATTCAGAGCATCCTGAAAGGATGAAAATAAATTATTGTTAAACCTTTGCAAGTAAAAGAAACCATAAACCTGTAAAACACCCTGTTAATACCTTTTAAATGGTTTGAAAAAACTGCATTCTTCCATATGCTAGGAAAACCTTTGATTCTTTTACCTCCTCCTGTGAACTTCTCTTCCAGACCTTTGCAGATTATATGATTAATTTTCCTCCTTTATTTCCTCTTTAGACCAATCTTCAATGCTGTGACTATTTTTATTTAATTCTTAGCTTTCTGTAAGTAATAAGATCTTTTTAGAACATTGAGATAATGGACAACAAAACAAATTCATCTAATCACATACAATGAGTATCAGAATGAATAATGTTAAAAAAAATAAACAACAATAAATTATCCAGAAATCTTTAAAATAGGCAATAGCTAAAACAAACGCCTTTTTTTCTGAAGCATGATTTCGCAGCCCATTCACCCATGTAGGAATTCAGCTACCCAGAAGATGATTAGAGGATGGATCTGAGCTACAAACTTGAGACATTAATCTGGATTATCAAGATTTCATGATTTAGACACATTCTGTTCTAAGCAACTTTCAGATGTGCAGCAGTTCTGAAAATTTCAATTCTGTTCAGGTAGGATTCTAATTTTAAGATGTATTAAAAGCTATGTTATGTAGTTGAAATTTTTTCTGGTGCAGTAAGAAAAATGTTTTGAATAGGCAGAGATGAGATCCTTTGGTACCCAGTAGTAAAAGTGTTTTTTTATACAAAGGAGGGGGTTTGAGTCTCATATGATACTTCTCAGATTCAGGCTTCTTGTAGTCTTTATGATGGGGCAAATGTCTTTAAACATGTGTAAGCCTCACATCAGTCACCTTAGCAAAAGTGTCTGTCAGCTCCCTTTTTCATTTAGCTAGCATACATCTATCAGATGTCATTTCAACTGCTCTATTCAACAAGTGTTCAGTGATTAGACATTAATACTACTATATGTAAGCTGCATGATTACCAGGAGCACATTCTTGTAAATCCATTTCAGTAGTTACAACAGATCCCAGGATGCTTTCTATAATAGGTCACATTTCTGACTTTCACTCTGGTGATAATTATTTTACCTAAATTTCCCAAGCAGTCATTATCAACTGTCAGGACTTCTAACCTTTTAATTCAAATTGATACTTGCCTGAAATAGCATTCTTTTGGGATGGGGCTAATAATATATACAAACATACATATTCATACTCCTATACTGCATTCATATATAGATACATGAAACACATGATCAGCTCCATTTTTCCAGACATTTATCCTATATAGAAAGCATAATTCTTACACTGAGACACCTACTATGCTAACCATACACCGACACTTGAACAGACAATCACTAATTCTGAAGGAATTGATTGTTACAGCTTGACGCTACAAAGATGATCAAGGGAATGGAGCATCTCCCTTATGAGGAGCGGCTGAGGGAGCTGGGTCTCTTTAGTTTGCAGAAGAGGAGACTGAGGGGAGACCTCATTCATGTTTATAAATATTTAAAGGGTCAATGTCACAAGGATGGAGCCAGGCTCTTCTCGGTGACAAACAATGATAGGACAAGGGGTAATGGGCACAAGCTGGAACACAGGAGGTTCCACTTAAATTTGAGAAGAAACTTCTTCTCAGTGAGGGTGACAGAGCACTGGAACAGGCTGCCCAGAGAGGTTGTGGAGTCTCCTTCTCTGGAGACATTCAAAACCCGCCTGGACGCCTTCCTGTGCAACCTCATCTAGGTGTTCCTGCTCCGGCAGGGGGATTGGACTAGATGATCTTTTGAGGTCCCTTCCAATCCCTAACGTTCTGTGATTCTGTGATTCTGTGACCAAACCAGGAAGATCAAGATGATATTGCTCTTTCAGTCACACAGTAACTGGCCAGAGAGACATGACAGAAATAAAAAAGAACAACTATTTTCTCCATATTTTATCTCCCATCGCTCCTTACATCATCATTCTTCCAGGTATATCAACTTGTAGAATTTCTACAAATTTATTCTTTGTAAACACCTTTCTTCAGAGCTGTAAAGTTACTGTTTGACAAAACAATCCTTTTTTGAGTCCCCCCAGATCATCTTCTGTTTGTTAGTGCAATGGCAACAATTACCCATTATTTTTCAACTGTTTTATTTTATAAGGATCTTTTAACAAGGAATGTTATTCTTATGTTTCTTTGTGTAACGTGAAGTGGAGCTGAGACCTAATTCAATCAAAACACCGATAAAAATAACAAGAGTACAGTCTGCTGGTTAGTAGAAACTATAATTCCCTCAGCTTTTGAGATGCTCCATGTAGAATAATGTGTCTAGTTTTGAATCCCCCAGTACAGCAAGTTATCAAATCATGACCACAGGATTGTGAGAGAATGAGATAAACATGGAATATTCTTGGAAAGGGAGGAGGAAGAGAAGAGAGAGTGTAGGAGACCACATAAAACCTGCAATCCAGAGAGGAACTTAATATGAGGATGAATTACATCAAATAGAAACACATGATATAGAGAAAAGGCAATATTAGGGAAACCTGGACATCAAATAGGATTATGAGACAAAATATATAATTTAGAGTGAAGAGACTTGTACAGAAGCCAGTGGTGGAATATGCTACTAATTGCAACCAGGTAAAACAGAGAATACAAATGATTGTATGACCAAGTACTGGAAGAAGGAAGGTTATACACAGAATCTCTATATTAATTCAGTTCACAATCCTATCTCACCATTATGTCCTGGTCTCCTTGTTCTGGCTATGCCTCCAGGAACAGTAGCAAGATCCCTTATCAATTAGAAGTAGCACTGGTCTCACACTGCAGAACTAGGAATAGTTCTGTGTCTCTTGTCTTAAAAAAGAAATTTGTTCTATTTTTTTCTCTCTCCTTCTCTGCCAAAAAAGTCTATTTCCTGAGGATATATCACAGTTTTTAATCATATACATAGCTGGTGTTGAAAATGACCACACAAAAGAGAGCTCCTAAAGCTTTTTATTCTCTTTCTTTTAAGCTGTTAACAATAACAGTGAGAACAGTGACGTTGGAAGTGGAAAATGAGACATGATTTCTTCTTTACCTTTCCATATCTGAACTTTACACGTGACTAAGTCTTCATTCATGATCCAGAGAAATCTTATTAAAAATATACATATTGATAAAGGTTTATTAAAGGAGGCTATTCCTTCTTCATCACATACAGTGTGACATGTTGTTAGGTCATAGAGTGGCACACACTCTTATGCTACCTCAGGAACCATTTCCTTTGAAATCTCTGCACGTGAAGTGGAACTGCTTCAACAACAGAAGTTGAGACTGACCTACTGAAGATGTTCCACAGACTGATCTTCAGAGCTCTGCTGCGAAAGGTGTAGAAGTTACACATGGAGCTGCACTAGCCACCTACTGCTAGATAAAAGGTACAGAACTCTCTCTTCCACAGCCTGTCTGTTTTGAGATAAGGCATATATAAGTATCACAATCTAAAACAGAGTTCAAAGTTGTGAACCCTGCTCAGGTCCTCCCAGTAGTGCAGACTGTATCTGTATATCTAATTAATCTTTAAACATATACGACGCCGGGAAGCAGCTTTTAGAGGCACAGTGAAGAGCTTCCCCTCACTCATACTCACGTTGTTCCCAGGTAGTACTTTAAGGTAGAAACATTTCTGCAAGATAGGCTTTGTTGCGTTTGATTTCCCTGAATCAAAAAGGAAATTTAGGGCAATGGTGTCTCACATTCTGTGTGAATGCTCAGCATTCAGCTATAGTTTAGTCAGGAAATGCAGGATAAAGCAAGGTAACATGAATAGTTACTTTAAAAGTAGTGACCACTATTCTCTTTTTGAAAGAGAAAGCTTAGTCACTTCCTTCACAAAAGAGTTCATGGTTGCAAATTTAGGCAGAGGTAAAATATATCAATTTCTCCAGTACTATCCATCACCTACTGCAGAGAGTAAAACATCTACTGAGTGGTCTGTTCTGCAACACTTGACCCTCCCATAGCGTAAAGGATTTTTGCACAGAAAACACTATCAAAAGACCCTACTTGCCAAATTCAGGGCATTTTTATTACTAGACACAGCATGTCAGATGCTTTGCACATAACAGAGCATCTGCTGTTATCCTGCAGTCTTTTCAAATGCTACCCAAAGTCCCCCTTTCATGGCTTGCAGGGTAAAATTGTGTGAGATAAAGGACCATATTCTGCAGTCCACAATAATTTCACCCTAGTATAATCCCATTGATCTGGATGAAGTTCCACAGGTGCTTGGTTGTTGCAGCTGAAAGGATAGTCAGGCCAATAGCATCAGAGGTTGAATGTCTGAACTGAGCTCTGTCTGAGGTACCAGATGGGTGGAGTGGTCTGATTACCTGCGTATAATAGCAAGAGAGGTTGGATAGGTCAATCTCACTTCCAGCGTGATACATGTTATGTCAGAATGGTTTATGACAGCTCCCACTGGCTCAAGAATGACTCCTGCTGACTAAGAAAACCTTGTGACAGCTCCTACTGACCCAGCCAGTGGGAAACATCACTTTAACTCAACTGGGATAGATGCTACCAACAAAATACAAGAGGTCCATGTCAGACCTCAAATATTTTGTTGGTACATTGTACTCAGAAAATAAAGTCACATAGTCTGGTCCTCCTTCAAGCAGTTAGTCCAAACTGGAGTAACACAGCTTGTCTAATATGCTTAATAATGTATAGGTAAAGATCCTAAGCAATTAATCTTCCAACTTTCTCTCCTGCACAGCTTTTACTGATTATAATCCTCATTATTATTTATATTTATATATTCATTACATATATTTGTGTTTTACATAGATATTCATATGAAAATATATATTTATATACATCTACTTAAGTATTGCTGAAGAAAGTCCAGAAAAAAGCATTGGTG
Source organism: Mesitornis unicolor (assembly GCF_000695765.1). Lineage (NCBI taxonomy): Eukaryota > Metazoa > Chordata > Aves > Mesitornithiformes > Mesitornithidae > Mesitornis > Mesitornis unicolor. The sequence goes on along the minus strand of NW_010201065.1, from coordinate 1,080 downwards.
TAGGAAATTACTCTAACCGTGGGTAATAGACTACATCTTTGTATAACCAAACTTAACTTATTAAGATGCTGCATTAATATATTTTAACAGAACACCATGGTTCTGTTCTGCCTTAAAGGATATTGGTTCTCTTCCCCATCATCCTTTGCAGAAAACTCTGTATACAGAGAAGTACTTGTAACAGAGAGGAAAAAGTTCAAGCTTTTCAAGCTCGTTGCCACTGAGACAGAGAGCTGAAAGTGAATGATGTGCTGAAACACAAAGCTGCAGGATGAGATCAATATTTCTGCCTTTTAATCTTGTCTACTCACCTTCTCTGCTTGCATGCATTTTAAATGTGCTGCTCACAGTGCTGATCAGTAATAATCACCATATTTATATTGGAATTCATCTCCTTTACATCTGTTGGCATACAGCTTTTAAGATGCTCCATCCTTTTTTGCCAAGAATGTATAACTTCAGGGTCAATCAAGTGCAATCATTTGTGTTTTACATCAACAGAGTTCATTTATGTATATGGAAACAAAAGCCCTAATGAGTTACAGTGAATCATATAATAAAGATCTCTCCTGACTTATGCAAATTTCTTACATAAATTTGATCCAAATAAGACACAAAAAAGGACTAAACTGTAAAACGAAGCCTCATGTTGGTGACACATACTTGATCTTTGCATGTGTGTATTAGTAATCTTTATAGTGCTCTATCTGAATAATTTGCATTTACCTCTTCAAGCTTTCCCTCTGAAAAGTTTATAGCTGAACAGACATTAATATTGAATGATTGGAATCGCTTTTCTGATAGAACGCATTGCAAGAATGGCTTGTTGAAATAAAATACAATCTATTTGCTCAGCCCTGGTTGTTAGATTATACAAATACAAATTCATCCTCCTAGGATTGCTGAAACATAAAAGAGCCAAAAAGGAGGCTTGCCTACAGCAGGAACTGAACTTTTTTCAGAGCCAACAACATTTTTAACATACTTCTATCTTTGCTTTATCTTGCATGTACAGTTAGCTAAGCAGCAAGCTCTGGCTGGTCTTGTCTTTTCACCACAGAATCACAGAATCACAGAACG
>NW_010201064.1:18742-83158 GCF_000695765.1 Mesitornis unicolor | reverse complement strand
GGACTCTGCACTTTCCCTTGTTATATTTCAGGAGAGATAAAACTGCACACTCAGTAGCCAAAGCCCAAATTAAGCCATTTTTCTGATTGCAACCTCAAAAAACCAAAGCAATAATCACTTAAATAATACATTACAATGAAAAGGGTTTGTCCAGGCACTAGAAGACTGAGACCAAATGCCTTTATCAGCTTGTAGGAGCTTAAGCCAACATCTCTAACCCTTCTACAAGTATACTTACCATCAGACAAAACACAAAATTGAAAAAGCTACCTATGCTCCTCTCAGTGAAGCTATGACATATTGCAGAGAAGAACTGAAGGTGTGCAAAAACGTCAAGTCTGGGAGTCTGGCCCCTGTTCCCAAGATTTCGTCTCTAGTTTGAGGATAAAACACAGCAAACATCCTCTCTTCTCCTGCTGTGGGAATTTCATACAGAACAACCACAACTGCACAGTAGTGCCTGTGCACATACAACTCACTCCACAGCTATCATGCCCATTAAGACTTGTCAAGGATTCCTGAAAAGTAGTGCTATGGCTTCAGATTCCTGATTGGGCTTAAGTAGGTTTTACGTGCTGAGCTGATCAGATGGAAGCAATTACAGCCATAAAAATCTGTCAATGTAGCTGTTCTGAAAACTCATCAAACAGAACTGCAAATGAACTGAGTCTGACTTAGAGTCCATTGACAAGTGATTGAAGGATTTCAGGATTTGAAGCTTCAGTTTCGAAGCTTCCATTTTGTCAAACTGCACAACTAGACCTTAAGCTAAATGCACATGTGTTACATAGAGAAATCTAGTAGTGGAGTCGCTTATTCCCTGATGGCCACGTAACTCCTTAAAGTATTAAATCCATCAACAGTGATGAGTACTTGACTACCAGTATATCCTCACAATGCTTCTACTTCTTTTACTGAGATATGCTTAGAAAGCTATTGCAGTAATTCCCATATTCCTCTTTGTCCTGTTGCAGTGAAATATATATCCTCTGTAACAGTGAAGGTGTATCTTGTTAGGTAGATGCATTCTGTATGTTGGAGACATTCTCCAGTGAATTACAAGACATTCTAAACACAACAGAGCAAGGCTTAGGTTAGACAACAGTAAGTCTTCTTTAGATCATAGTGGGGCTTAAAAGGTTTATTTGAAGAGCAATAGGCTATTCTTCAAAGCTCATCAGAAAAATATGAAGGATTTTCTAAGGATTGGAAGTTCATTGGCCTCAGCTGCATTTTAGTTCTATTCCTTGCACGTACTTTAACATGAAAACAGGATGTGACGCTAGCAAAACAGAGGGAAGCCAGAATCATGCATATAGAACCCTCTACTATAATTTCATTTCAAATCTGTTGAAAAATATGTACTTACGTAACTTTTGTAACTTATCAGAAATGTGACATTGTTTTTGAACATGATCAAGAAAGATGAACATCTGTCCAACTTTATAGCTGACAGAACTATCAGTTAAACAGAAAAATATTTTCTATTATTTAATAAAGTTTTGCTTAGATTAATATATCAACATGAAAAATATATCTGCTCTTAAGAAAATACCCTAGAGGCTTCATGAATTAAGATGACACTGAGTGCAACAGTCAGTAAAGGATCTGAAAGTAACCACGAATTTCACCTCAAAATTTCAATCACCTGGAAAAGAAAAAGAAACTTTGCTTTTAACCTATCTTCCTACACTTCATTCAGCTGCATTGTGAAAATAATCTGTATTCCCTGATGTGAATTTCCCTTGCCCATCTAACTTTTAAAATCTACATAACTTAATCTATACACTAATGAACTTCTAATTTTCTGAGGTGGTCAACACTAACACAGGTCATTAAAAAGAGTGGAAAATCTAAACAAAGACATAGCAATTAATTCTGTGCAAGCAACAGCTCTACCACAAACATAAGAAAAAATATTTATAGCATTGTTTTTCCAAGTAGGGTGTAATTTAAATAGCTAATTCTTCCACCAGTTTATTTTGAGTGTCACATCTTTAAGGTTTTGAAGAAGCAGTCTCTAAATCTGTCTGTCCAGCTTTCTTTTTTTTTTCTGTTCTCTTTCTCCTACCTTGAATTTAGGCAGATTATTCAGTCATTTGGCCTTGCTTCATTCCTGCACAGTGCCTCTGAAGTTATATCCCAGTGGTGCTTTATTTATCCTCTGAGACAGAATTTCATTACAACATCCCATGCTGCTAAGCAGCTGGGATAGGGAGTTTTCATCTAGGCATAGTAACAAACTTTACAGGAAAAATGAAGTATTGCATTACAGTATTTCAGTCCATTCTTAGCTCAAGTGCCATGCGAAAGAGCAAATTTAGCAATGATTTAGCACTTTTTGTGCTCAGTTTTACAGTGCAACTATGTGCTCAGCTATTTTATATATATCTCAATATATACTGATAGAAATAGCTATTTTAAATGGCAGTAGTCATTAGTGGGATCATGAAAAGAAATGCATTCCACAAATACACTCATTTCAAGCTAGGTTTTGTATTTTAGATATCATAACTTATTAATTCCTGTAAAAAATTTGTTTCTTACTAAAATGAACCATATTTAATTATCACTGAGTTCCCTGCACAACATCGGAAACTCAGAAAACATTGTTTTAGTTTCTCAACTGTTTATTTATTCAAATTCTGTGGGAATACCTCTCCGGTAACCTGAGCACAGGGTGCTGGTATCTGCTGATGAAGCAATCACCAAAGAGACTAGATCAGTCAAGTGATCTATTGCCATGATCTAAAACCAATTTCTTAAATGGTTATGGATGAACAAAATTCTGCTGGAATTCCTTTTTCCTCCGAAATTCAAAGATTGCTTCCCAGAAGACTTCTATGTTCTGCGTTATAAATTAACTTCATTGTCAACTCAGTACATATGTTAGAGTACAGGGGTCAGAGTCAAGAGGAACACAGTCTAGGATTATTTGTTCAGCATTTAGTGTGGGATGAGTATGCTTCTGCCCAGCACATGCACCTGAAGAACCTTATCAGTCGCACATTATTTATAAAGTCCTACCTGAATGTGAAACTGGGAAAACTTGAACCTGGACTGCTTCAAAACATTGATTTAATTATAGAGCTGTCAATTTAACCTCTGGTGTGAGAACTCTCTGTTTTTATTTATTATTTTCCAGAAAATCCTTGACATCCTACTTAAGTAGCATGTCATATTCAGTAGAACAAGCAAAATTTTTTGAAGTACCAATAGAAGAAAACCTAGGCCAATGGCATCCAGCTCTTACAAACATCCTGTTCTGTAGCGCAGGTATTTTTCACCTAAAGAACAAAAACACTGCCACGTGGGTGACACCAAGGGAGGTTTCCCTGATGTACGAGTTACTGTGTTGCCTAGAACTACTGCCATGGTCATGTTTGCAACAAGTATGCCTTTAATCTGAGAAGTGTCAATGAAATGGCTTCCAGATTTGCTTTGAGACTTCTGTAAACTGCTATTATTGGCTTCTCTGTTAATAGGAAGCTGTAATTTGTCAGTAGCAAATTAACCCAAGAATAAATATCTGTCTCTTCTCAGTCACCTTCACAGAACTGCACAAACAGAAACAGCATAAGAATAGGAGACTTGTCTGAGAGATCACCTGTGTAACTTGAATGGCATCAGTAAGACTTTTAATGGGAGGGCATGAAGGAACACAGTTACAACATTATGTAAATAAGATCACTGCCATATCTATCTCAATGGAAGTAGGGTATCTTAAAGCCACTGTTAAATCACAGAGCAAAGAATAAACTAGAAGAGTAGCTATACATATAAAACGTAATTTTACTTGCAACAGAAAATGTGGTTTTGATTAATTTTAACACTGTACAATATGAAATAAAAAAATGTCAGGAGTTTTCCATTTACCAGCTACAATCCCAGGACCTGAAGCACTTACACTTTGTTCTTTTTAATAGTTTTTTTACAAAAATGTGTTGATTCATCATTCCTGGCCACTTTGTAACATTCACACTGACTGAAAAACACTGCATTATCTACCTCTAGTAATCAAGGTTCTTTCTTTTTCGATAAGCAATTCTAGATAACTCATGAAATGTTAACCCCAGCAAAAGAATGAAATATTTTCTTTTTTATTGCATTGCTTTGAGGCTGTCATGGTCTGGAAAACACCATTAAGGCATGCATATGACTTAGCACTGAAGAATCTGAATTGCTTTGTTTTCATTCCCTCAAGCACAATGTATGTCCTAGATATTTACAGAGGTAGGGAACATTCTTCATGAAGCACAGCATCAATTTCATCAACACAGGGCTTCCAATACAAACAAATTGCTCCACTGAATTTTAAATTTGTGAGATAAACTATGTTTCCTCAGAAAAATTTCCAGAGAGTCCTTTTTTTCCTGAGGGCATATTTTCTTTAATAATTCAAATAAATATATATGTGCTACCTTCCAACTGTTTTGTACAGCATTCATATTTCTATCTATGTTTTAACCAGTTTCTCAAATAATAACCAATACTGTCAAAACACATGAATTTAAAAGAATTGCTAAGTAAAACAGGGACCAAAAATCCATAAATATAAACAAAATGTTGCATTTTTAAAATAAATCAATTCGGTATAAAATTGCGACATTGTGGGAACTAACACTCTTTTCTCGTTTGTACGGATAGTCCAAAAATCTCCTATAAATACACTAAGTTTCTTACACACAGTATACTTTAAATTACATTAATTCTTGCAGCAGGCAAAGTGTCTTAAATGAACAAACTAGTGAAAATAATCATTATTTATACACGATCCATCTTGGAGAAAACAGTATACACAAGATGTTAATCTTGAAGTTATTTGTCTACATGTTGAACTATAAATAATGCATGTTTCCAATTATTTCAATATCCAAGGTGAGGAAAATTTACCTTGAATACAAAACACTTTTAGAATTGTGCTCTAGATCTGTATACTGAAAATTTAAGTCTTTATACTTAATAATTTTTCCAAACTCACTGTCAATGTCATCATACCAAATGTGGCCAAGACAACAAGAAGAATTGAACTGTGAAAAGTAGGTTTGAGGAAATCAAGTTTTGTCAAGTTCTGTTAAGACTGTCTACTGACTCCCACTGGTCAGCAGATCTTCAAATGGATGAAAAGCTTGACTGTTATCAAGTAATTCATCCAAACTTTGATGCCGGAAGTGGGTTTGAATAGTTGGTATAATTGAACTGGAGCATTATCGCAGAAAAATTGATATTCATACCCTCTGTAGAATTTGACATGGCTCAAGCAAGATGAAAAAAACAGTTCTCATTTCCTTCGCTCTGGCAATACGCCTCATCTATACATCTTGAGAACAGATCTGAGTTGCCTCATGCTTAATGGATGCTTGGATTTGTGTATTTCTGTATGGAAAATAACTTTTCTGTTTAATTAAAATCTTTTAGATTTCAAAGGGAAGTCAGGGTGGAAAGCCAAAATATCTCTAAGCCAAAAATACACATAAAAGTAATTGGGATATTTTTTTCATTCATAGTAAACAATGTAAAGTGTAAAAAAAAATCTATTTATCTTATGTCAGAGAAACAGAAAAGAAAATCTAGAAAATACTATATTTCATTTAGAAAATTTAGTCTCAAAAAATTCCACATTTCTGTATGAGGAAATCTGTCAAAAGGCATTCCAACAGTGAACTACCATTTTTTTTTGTTAGAGATTGCAGTTTTTGTCAACTTTGTAAAAGAATTCCCTTCTGTTTTGTGAGGTCTGTACCTTGGTCATCAAACAGTACCAAGCAAAATTAAGAGGTTTTTACACTGACTAGTCTGTGTCCTCACATGATGAATTTCTGGGTCCTGGCTGCCTTCATGGCACCATCATGCCTATACCAACATCACAGTCAGAATTAACAGGCAAGTTGGCTGGCAGGCTCTCAAGTGAGACACCAGAAAATGAATGTGCCTTGTAGTTAAACAACATTTTTATTCAGTAAAGGTTGTTTTTTTTTTGCCATTGTTTTGATTCCACTGTTGATTGCCTTCAAATGTGTGTGTGTGTGTTTTTGTGTGTTTCTGCAGATACCTCCTAGACTCTACAAGTACAGAGGTATCTTTTTCCACAAAAAATAAAATTGAGTTAAAAAAGCACATAATTGAGTTACACACTAATGTCCAGATCTTAAGACTATATTAAGTCAAATAGTTGGTTTTTATAATGTATTCGTGCAGGATTTCACCAAAAATATCATTTCCAAACAGTACTGGGAAGAAAGAAAGAATGTGCTGAAATGTAAAAGGAAAGTGTCTCTTGTTTCTCTTGTTCCCTTCAGAGTCCTTTCACTCATTATCTTGGTTAAAGTTCTTTCAGTGACTGTTAATTAATTGCTGTGATTGAGGTCAAGTTTGAAGATTATATGAGGTTAATTTTAGACTCTCTTGAGTGCAGACTAAGAAACTCATTACTGTTACTGACTCTTGAGTGTCAAGTTAGGTAGACCTACAATATCTCAGCATCTCGCCAATACTGACCTTTGTGTAAAGAAGTACTGCCTTGGCCTGTGTCATAGAGCTCCTAGTACCTTTAAAATTCCTTTGATTCTGTTACCAGATTATAAATTACAAGTGAGAGCTCAGGGTTTCTAATTAGTCTGATGTACTCCAAGGAGGCTAGTGAATATAGTGTAGTAACACATGTAACTAACCACCACCAAAAATGCTTTTAGCAGAAAACAAATTAAAAAGAAAATGAAAAAGAGAAAAATTGCTCTGTGCCCACTCCATGCTCGCTACCAACTGGCTTACCAGAAATCATGTGATTAGTCTGATTGTTGGCCAGCAAGAATCGTACTGACTATAAGGTAAATTTATACTTGGTAAATTTATTATAAGGAAAGTTCATACTTATAATCTGTCTTTGTATTATAACCATTTCATAGCAAACCTGCAATGATTACACACTACCCTGCATCCACCGCTTACTAAGTGACAAACAATAAGATCAACCACTTCTGACATCTTCTGTACCAGAGTAAGGAAGCAAAAAGAATCTATGCAGGGCACTGGTCAGTGGCTAAAGCTCGTTGATTCCTTTGCAAATCACAACCCATTCCTAAGCTGTATTTATTAAAATAAAAACTTCTCTTTATTTCCTCTAGTGGAAACAGAGGAATGCCTTGAGTTACAGACAAGGAAAGAAGACTGGAGCACCCAAAAAATGAAAGGTAGTCCATCCAGCCAGCATATGAATATAGTTAGCATTGATGTGTCTGAATTGCCTTTAAACTAGCTAGCTTGGCTAGCAACCACGATTTGCAAGTGTGGGAAACCATTCTGGTACCTTCAGCTAAGTTCTGTGCTATTAGAGCTACACCACTGTGTAGCACAAAGAGAGTCCTTTTGCATGTATCTATATAATTGGGAGTAACACCAATAGCTGTAAAGCAGACAAACCCTAAATCAATTCTAAAAAACAGGATTTAGCCAGTTAGGTCTATTACGCACCATATTGATCTGGGTTAAAAGTGCTTCAGAAACATAGGCCTCATTTTCTCTTGTCTGATAACTTATGTGGCCATATATAGAAAGATACGAAGTGCTATCTAAAGCCAATTCTAAAAGAAAATGAATGGTGACAACGCGAACTACAACTTATGCCCTGTTCATGACAGATATTTCAATATAGTGCATTTGTGGGTCAAGTCCTCAATGGCTTGTTTAAGAAGATGTCTCTTCAGATATGAATTTTAATGAGCAAACAAGCCACTTGTCCCTAAAACTGTCAGTGACATTCTCTCTTTAACCTCGATTTTGTTTCCCTCTGATTTTTTCAGAATTCAAAGCTATACATTTAGCCCCACTGTATTTTCCCAGAAGATATCTGAAACAACAGAACTGTAATCCCATGAAATTCCTGTAGGTAGACTCAGCAAATTTAAAAAACAAACAAACAACAAAACAACAAACAAACGTGTTCAATATGGAATATGCTTTGTTCTCACTGAAAAGACTTTTGACACTAGCAGCATAATTTTAGTTAAGAAAATTCTTGAATACTTTGTTTAAAAGGAGTCCAATTTCCTCAATAAATAAAGGCTCCAGCCATAGACAACTTAATAATGGCAAATAATTCACATTATCCATTCTGAAATAACGAGTTTCTTTAACACTAGGCTGTGCACAGAGAGTGATTCCTAATCTGGTCAGAGTACAAACTTTCAAGAGTAAAACTAAGCTTGATTCCAGAAAGACTGAATGATAGGATTTACATATAAAATATCCCAAACTTCTCTATATTATTTCTTTTGTTTACTTGTTCAAAAAGACTTTAATTCACAAGATTCTACAATTTTTCTTGAGGCTATTGTGGAAAGTAAGTAAATTATTTCAGCAGTGACACTGCTTCATACATTATTTCATACACTTGATACTGCTTTCTTCTCCTCCTATGATGGTTTGGTTAGACAAGCTTGTCTTAAGGTTAGGAGTGCCAGGACCAAAGCTGTCTTTGGGACTGTGGGCTTTTAAATTCCTCCCTTCTCTGATATGCCACGACATTTAGTTAGATGCCACTGCAATGATAATTTACTGAAGCGTTACTAGTTTGATATCATGAGTCAATAAAGAAAAGAATGGTGTGGAAAGCTATTCATAGAAGTCCTGAAATATTTGATTGAAAACTATTGTAAGAAAATGTAGGTTTTCAGGTACATGCTGTATACATACAATTACATAACATAACCAACAGAAGTGTCAATTAATAGATAAGTTTAGCCCAAGTTGGAATACCTTGTCCCTACTAAGCTTATATTACACCTTAATGACTAAGTTTCCTTTCATTTACATTGGCTACAATCAAGAAACTCAAATGCTTATAAAACACCAAAATAAAATTGAATTATATTTAAGATCCTAATCACAGTTCACCATATTTTGCTTTAAATTTTAATCTGTTTAGACATACAACTATATAGTTGAGGATCTCTTAAATTTTCATTTTCAAATATGCATGTGTTTAAAGAGAAAATATAAACAGTTGATTTTTTAGAGTAAAGAAAGGAAGGAATGCAGGCCACCCTAAAATAGAGTTTCAGCATTACGAAGATGCTTCAGCATCACTGAGAATGTTATCATGTTATCATTCACTACATGAATTCACTGCATGAATAAATGGGATCTCAGATATTTCCTGGAGAAAAAGAGATTCTTAAAACAGCCCTCCTCACTACTTAGGATTTATTTCTAAAGGTATGAATTTGTTTGTTGTGAAGAACAGAAGAGGTTTATGTTGTGTTTTTAGGTTTTTTTACAGGATTGTATTAAACTGGCTTCAAACATATGTCTTTGTATTTAAATCTTAATTATAGCATTTAAATCTTAATATTAATAATCTTGTATTTTTTCTTAATATTTGTCTTCCTCAATGAGTACTCTTATTAGGGGAGATCCAAATTGAACTCCCTTAGCAAGAGGCAAACTGACTGGGTACCTCAGAGTACTGGTTTAACTACATTGAGCATACACTTGTGGAAAAAAAAGATAATCTAATGCTACTGAGAGTAATGGAAGCAAACTGAAATTAAACTTGATTCTGGCAGTCCAAATCTCACCAGCAACACATCCAAGGGGTAATGATGCTACTCTTTTAAATAACTGATTCTTAATTATTAATGTTTAATACAATAGTGTTTATCCACTTTATTAAAGTTCCAGTATTTCATTTGTTGTTACAGTAGCTATATACACTGCATTGTAGACTGCAAGAGGTACTTGCCACTAGAAAAATCAAAATATATAAAGAAGAAGTAATATTTTTAAACCAAAATTATTTAAAGTCCCCCTGTCTCAACATATGCTATTTACCTCCACAGCAAGTGAATCTGAAGCAAGTTGTCAATCTGAGGGGCAACAAATTGAGGCAAAGATATTCTCTAACATCATCTCAACTGAATGTGCACACAAACAGCCACACCAGTGCATCATCGCTCCTCAACCTGTCCATTTATTAATGCCACATAGGGGACAGGGCCTTCACCGTTGCAGGCAGGACAAAGAGCTTAATGGCTTTACTTCTATCGAGCAGAAAACCGACAGCATTTCTTCCAGCGTTAATCCAATAGGTCATTGCTTCCCTACTCCCAGCACCCCTTCTCTTCTCTGCCTCCTCAAGACCTACTCTGCTTGCTGTTTTTGAATTTGTAATGTGGTTAGGAGCAGCTGTGTGGGTTTGGAAGTCAGTTTCCTGATTGCCTTTTCTAACCACATGTTGCTTCAGTTCATTGAGCAGTTTTGGAGTGTGCTAACTGATCAGCACGAAAGGTACTCCAGTTCAGGAAGGGGATGTAAGGCTCTGAACAAACTATTCATCTTCTGGATAGCTTAGACAGCTGTGGTGGAGGATGTCTGATCTAGGGGACCAGACAAAAGTCACTATAAAGTAAACTCCCTGAATTGCATATGAAGGAGTTTTGGGTGTCTCAGCACAAATGGCCGTAATTTACTGGCCTTTCCCTGCAGCATTTAATTAATTGTTAACATGGAGACAGCCATTGGAGCATTAAATTCCTATCAGAAACATTTTAAAGGAATCATAAAGTTCACTTTCTCTGGATAGTCTCCACCAGAGTTATATGGATACATTTTATATTACACAGAAATAGCTGAAGTATCATTTGATTTTACTGCCCTGTAACATTTAGGTACACAAAGTCTTGTTAATGCATGTTTAGGGCTCCATTACACTACCTCTGTTAGCAAAAGCAATCCTGATACATGGCAGCATCAGGGAGGTCACACAGATGATTCACTTGAAAAGAATTACTTACATGAGTTAAATGACTCGAGTTTACTATAACTAGCATTCATGAAGATTACCTTTTTATTTAATTACTTTTTAAAATGTTAATTAGCTCCAGTATACAAAGTCACTAGGGAACAAAAAAACTCCTACAAGCAGTTTTACAGTCAGAAGAACCAATTTGGATCCCATTGGTTTCCATTTCAAAAGTGATTATTCTGCAGCTTTACTGCAAATATGTTACTTCGCAACAATGAATCTGAACATTTGCACTTCTTTTGAAGTGCAGTTGTGAAAACAGAACTGGAGAGAGACTGTTCACAGGTAGCTCAGCTCTTTCTGCTCACCATTTTGAGGGGTTGGTGTAGGTAAAGGAAGCTGACTGGATGCTGTAAGGCACTAAGGGATGGAAATGACAGAACAGAAAGCTCAATTCTGCTGGTCTCAAGCAGAGACACCCCAGTCATCTCAAGGAAAACTTGGACTTTCCTATTTAGCAAAGCAGTTCTTCTTAGGACAGTGTTATGGGTCGCGTTTTTGCAGGCATGCTTTGCAGATATCTCTTAGCTCCAGCCAAGCCTCCTCTGTGCAGACATGAGAGCACTCAAACTCTTTCATGTGAACTTGCTTTCCATCTTTAATAACCAGGCAGAGTAAGGCAGGGGTCATCTATTCCTTAACTGTTTCCCGACTCCTCCTCTTCCTGAGAAGGAGTTATACACCTCGTCCTGACAATAAAATGTTGCATTCAGTGGACATATTTGTATATTGAATTTAAACACATACATCATATGCATCCAGGTTCTAATTCTGCAGCTAATTCACAGGAGCTACACAGCATTCCTCTGGTTTCACCATCCCAGAGGCATTCCCATGCTGAGCAAGCACTAAGATGACAGTCTTAAGTCCTAGCATTAAACCAAAAACATCAGCTCAAATAAAAAAAGTTGATATCACAAATGTGGAAGCCTATAAAACTATTTTTACAAATCCATAATTTGGTAGAAACTCCGAAGGACTGTGCTTCAACATAATAAAGGCACTGAAAATTGCAACAAAAATAGCAGAGATTTATGGATAAGAATAGCAAGAATGTACACTGGCCCAAATCCAATCATGCAGAAGTACAGTATAAGAACAATCCTGCCATATGAGACTTTATTCCAACAGTCAGGGTCTAAGGAGAACATACCTGATTGGCACAGGTTGCCCAGAGAGGCTGGGAGTGTCCATCTTTGGAGATGTTCACAAAAGCTGTCCAGACATGGCCCTGGGCAATCAGCTCCAGGTAACTCTGCTTGAGCAGGGAGGGTGGACCAGATGACCTCCAGAGGTGCCTTCCAATCTCAACCACTCTGTGGACTATGTAGAAGGTGGAGGTCTTAATTTTGATATATACATATATGCAGATTACATACTATACATACATCAGTTAACTTTATAATTTCCTTGTCTTCTTGATAAACTTCACTTTTTTAGTTTGCTGAACTTTTTAAACAGAAAACAAGAAAACATCTTAGCAACAGGAACTAACAGCAAATCCTGTGTTCAGCATTAAAAATATATAGAGGGAGGTGTTGAAAACTGGATGAGAAAAAACAGAGTTTTAGCACATTGGATGATAATAGCTGCCCAACTGTAATAGTTTGCCTTCAGTAGAGGACAATCATTCTATTATCTATTATCACAGATAATAGTCTATTATAATAGTTGTCCAACTATGATGCTAGTTTGCTGTCAGTTGAGAAGCAAAGGCTACAGAAAGCAGGTGTTCTCACTGCATTAAAAAACCTCAAATGGAAAAGAATTAACCTTAGGTGTACTAGAAAATATAGGTAATTTTAAGCAATATTTATATCAGTACAGCAGTCTTTTATTCTGATTTTTGTATCCTGCAGCAATACTAACTGTACCAAGTTCAGAGTGCTGTAGAATGGCTACCATGGTACATTTTATACTAAGCTACTGATAAAGCTTTCCAAAAGGAAAGGGCTCATACTCAAAACTATGAGAAGAGGAAAGTATTTTCCTAAAACTGCAGTATTTGGGGAGATGTAGGCAATGTGATCATTAATTGCCAATATTTCTAATGAACACGTATATTATTTTGAATTGTTTTACTATGTTGCTTTTATAAGTAAGTTTATAAGTCCAGAAATACCCTCTCTAACACTAATGTAAACCAAAAGGTAGAAAAATATGTTTGTAATGCTGCTATATTAAATCTTGTTGTGCTGTACAGTGTCTCCTTGGAATTGTGACGTTTTGGTCATCTTCTCTCCATTACACTCCTTGTAGCGTACAAAGGATTCACTGATGGATGACAAAAACAATTAGAGGCATGAAAAGACTTCCTCCATATGAAATGAGAATACTAAGATTGAGATGTTTATAGATGGGACAAATAAGAGAGGACACACTAGAACTTTACAGAGTAATGAATGTTATAAAAAAGACAAATGGAGTGGAGATGCTCCTATTTGTCATTTCTTATAATAGATGAAGAATGGTTACCTCAATGGCACTGAAAGGCAATAATCTGAACAGAAAAGGGATTACTATTTTCCTTCCTTAAGCAACAGGTAGGAGTAAAGAGAAGATTACAATTTATACCATTCAGTAATTTAAAATCTTAGATTTGAAATTGAATATGAAAAACATGAACCTTCTTATATAATAGCGCAGAAAAAATGAAATATTCCTCAGATTAATTGAAAATCTGGCTTCCATTTTCATTTAGCAAAAAGAAAGCAGAATTTTACAACTGATATTTTTTCTGAGCAAAAATATAAATGTTTCATTCAGAAGAAATTGAAGCATTTTCATGACATAAATTTTTACTTGCATATTTCTGCTAAATACAACTTAAACTGTTGCATCATCAAATATATAAAATTTGATGTAACAGCATTTTCCTAAGGAAAACAGTTGCCAACTGCCTTTTCTTCTAGCTAGAATAAACTATTTCCACTAAATACTATTGCAATCAAAAGAAGAAATGTAAGTAAGAGTGAGATAGGTTTTTGGGTTAGTTATAAAAACAGTGGCGACAGGTAAGAAAACAATGAGGCTTCTTAAATATTTCATAGCTGTGACTGGTAATCAGATTGATTAGAATACTGAACTAACACTGCTATCTGTTATTTTAGTTTATGCACACCTGAATTCACAGCTCCTATGTGTTGTGCTGTTATTTTTTTTTCCCCAGAGAATCAGAATTCATTTTATAGTAAGAAAAACATCACAGGACACAGTACAAGCTACTATCTGGTACAAAGAAAGGTAAGATATCCTAAAAGTTATTAAAATCCAAGCTATATAACTCATTCACTAAACTTTTTTTTCCATGCTTACATCAAGTTTACTATTAAAACCAGAAAGTAACCTTAAAGACAGAAAATGCAAAATCAGCTATGGCATTATGTGGCTTCAGTTTTTTACTTCCTGAAAATTTCCTCTGTGAAAAATGCATAATAATAATAATAATATTAATAAATAAATCTACACATTCATATCTATTGCTCTTCAGCAGAAAAAAACCCCATAGTTATTTAAAACTGTCCAAGTGAAATGCTTTGTTTTTTGCAGCCTGAACAATTGAATAAGTTTTCACTAATTTTTAAGTGGTCAAAAGAAAACAGAATTGTTTTACTTCGTGTAAAAGGAAAAACTTTGCCTTGGTCAGTAAGTAATTTTTACCAATTTTTAGCTGAAACTCACAGAAATGAGCACTGTGTACCCAAGGCTACAATCTTCTTCCACAACAAATTTCTAATGCTCCCTTAGCCCCTCTTTAATGATGTCATTAACAGCATGTTGTGCCTTTAACTAAGTGTGATTCCACTTTGTTTTGACTATCCTGTCATTATTAATTCATTTAGAATCTGCTGTAGTAATACTGCTCATAATGAATTCATTTTATATTAATGTGCATGTCATACTCAATATCATGGGGACTTCCACTATAATTTTCCTTGAATGAAAACAAAACTAACTACAAAAATGATTTGTTTGGTGTGATAACATATTAGAATGCCTCCATTTTTTATAGTACCAAGTGACACAGGTCATGTCCCCCTCCACAGGCTCTTCCACGGCATTTTTCTTAATGACATTTGACCTACCCTGGAAACCTGCACATTAAGTCTTGCTTCTTAAGAGAGACCTATTTCAAACATCCAGTCCCTTATGTAGTCGTCTTGACTTTGGTGGGGCAACTCTCATGCATAAAATTCCAGTACACAGTTTCTTTGCTGGATGTCACAATTTCTTTCCTTACCTACCCCAGATGGAATTTTTTCTGCAGACAGAATCACAGGCTGTTAATGATTGTTGATAGACAGAGAGTGTGGTCTTGCCTACAGCTCTTCCTCATGCTTCATAATCTTGCATCACTGACATGAATGAAAGAATAAACAAATAGTACTGAAATCATGGCATGTATTATGAAGAAGCTAACCTTGCAAACCCGTGCTGACATAACTAAGCATGGGACACACATCTACCTGATAACTGATGTTGCCTTTGTACCCTCTCTTTTTCACACAGAAACCTAGAAAGTTTTTGGTTAGAAGAGATGTCTGGAGATCTTCAGTACAACAATCTGCTCAAAGCAGGGCTAACGTCAAAGCCAGATCACATTGCTCAGCATCTTGCAGTTATGTTCTGACCTTCTCCAAGTATGGAGAACCCATATCCTCCCTGGACACTTGCTCCAGGGCTTAACTATTCACAACCTACTGGCAAAGTCCCATTCTTACAAGCAGGGTTGTCATTAGACTCTAAGCTGCTTTTATTTGTTATTAAAATTCAAAAATGCAGAAAGGTCTATCTCGCTTTGTGGTCCAACTGGCTTTTCTACTTCTGTTTAGCAAAAAGATAAATTCAACAGAAAGTATTCCTGCAGTTTGACTGCCAGGCCACTTCCCAACCTCAGTGGTATGGAATTCCATGTCTAAAAACCTCTTTTGACTAAAAGAGGTTTTACTCTCATTAAACGAACTAATTTTACTCTCATTAAAGTAATTTCTTACTACCCATTACTAAATGGACAAGCTTGATATGGTCTAGATTTTCCACTCAGATAAAAGAACTTAAAAGTATGAGTGTTTATCCTGACCTTGTCTGATGGTGAGCTCAAAAACTAGCAAGAGCAGCATTTTGTATAAATGCTTTTGCACAGAGAGGTATCCCACTGATCCTATATTGCCAATATACAATGAAGAAGTGAGAGATAATAATTGCTACAAAAATAGAAGTTTTTCCCCCCCACTGGTTTATTATTTTACTTTCAAAACCCAGTTTGATTTCTAGCAAAGCACAAGACATTGCTGAGCATTCCTCACTTAAACCAAATCGAACACATTAGCACACAACTGAAGTGCTGTTAGACCTAAAACTGTGGTGTAGCTACTGCTCACAGCAATACAGAACTCTCCAAAAAACAAACTGAAAACAAATCAAATACCACTAACTGAACTACTATCCATGATTTATTTTTAAAAATTAAAATGCGTTTCTGCAGCTGCCTAATAATGTGTGGATCACAGCACATGATGGACACACAGCCCTTTTAAGACTGCACAGATCTCTTTGACATTCTTGTGTTAGACCACTCAAAGACAGTTTTTTCCTATCAACCCTTTATGTGTATTGACATGAACAGAGCTGCTTATATCTACACCTGTCATCAACCTGCATTTCGCACTCCAGGGAACAAGTGGTTTGACCCTTTTCCCTAGGGAAACCTTGTTTTTCATCATTGTTTTATGTTTTCCTCCACATTTGGATTGTTTGGTTCAAACTGCCACAATTTCAATTGTCAGTATATCTCCCTTGTATCATGGCCCCATCATAGGGTAACAGAGGACACACCTGTCATGTTAAGAAGACTTCCAAAAAACCAGGGGTCCTTCAGATGATCAGTGTCTCCTTTACCTACTTAATGTAAAAAATTTCTCCGAATTAACTGACCACATAGTGAAAACGTTTAAGGTCCCAGTCCTACAAAGTTATCTGCTTTCTAACTGAAGGAATTCCACTAAAGCCACAGGTAGCTTCCCTAGGAAATTGACCCCATGAGCTGTGCCTAGGAATACACAGGATTAACACATTTTCCAGTGAGAACACAACAATTTCAGTCCTTGTGAAGATTTTGGATCTTAGGTTCATGAAAAGAGGCAACTCTAAACAACAGAGAAAAGTAAGTGCTTAGACTTGTAAGTACACATTCCAGTTCCACTCACTCTTTATTTAAAATGACTGCATGTTAGCGATAGTTGTCCTTTCTAATAGATTATTTTTTTGCCAGATATTTTTGCCATAATTTAAAAATTATTTGGATTGTTACAGTTATTGATCCCCCACAGAGCTACCATTAGTATGTGATGTCTTCTATATGGAATTGTTACAACACATAAGCACTGGGAGAATGAATTTACAGATAAACAGATGCCATTAACATTGAAAATTTTCCTTCAAGATAAAAGACTCACAGGTTGTAATGCAAATTTTAAACCATCAACTACAGAGAATTAAAGTGCATTTTAGAATCAAATCCTTTCCAAAGCACTAGAGAAGTTGTATAAGTTTTCTATCACAAGTAGTTTAAAAATGACAGCAGCAGTGACCTAATGCCTTTGAAAAACTAGGTCCTTTTGTCCTGAACACATACAAGTGGAGGAGTAAAAACTCTTTGAATCCAAGAGTTTTGAAGAACAGTAATCATAATTTACATCAAAAATAAATCACCAGGAAATCTGAAATGAACTTTAGCAGAGAAAAGACATGTGCATTTATAATTGAAATGTAAAAGGAAAATAAATCAAGGACTTTATGATACAAATCTTAAGTTCATATTCGCTTTATACTCTGTGTTAGTTTGCGCACATTTGTACACAGTAATTTCATCCAGAATGAAAAACACCTCTGCCTCTTACTGTAAACTGATACTCTTATGTAAGACTGATCTTTATTTAACCTCTGGCTAACAAGCCTATTTACTATCAATGTAATCTCCAAAAATAAAATTAAAATAATCAAGTAGATGAACAAGTCAGTACCCACTCCCAGCCATATCCAATGATGCATTTCACACACAGCCTAATATATCATTGACATGCTCTCAGGCTCCTTGATTCTGCAGCAAAGTAATTTTTAATCCCAACATAAACCAGTGCAACCATAAACAATTACTCACATTCAAGGGCCTGACCTCCACTGTGTCAGAGCATGCATCTTTGACTGCAATTTTCTTAACTGGTTTAGAGGAACCTTAGTATTCAGAAAGCAGAAACTGGGGTTGTGTGGAGAAAGACAATTCTACCTCAGAAGATTTTGGTGGGTTTGTTAGGTAGAAAGCTGGGTCCAAGCCTGGGCATGGGACTGCTCTCACCCAGTCTCTTTGTTCACAGCAGACAGCATGGATACTCACACAAACCAAGGAAAGGCCAAAGGTTTTAAATATTTAACACTTACACTCAAAAAATCTTAGCTATTCTACACAAAAAATTGCAACCACCCTGGGGTTGGGTTATTCGTTGATCTCTGCTGTTACTCAAACCAGAGTAACCTTCAGCTGAGACTCTGTAAGTTGATGTGTTTCCCAGTACAAGTCAAGAACAATCCTGCAGGGAATTGCAGCAACATGTCTGTTTCTTGAACACAGATACTTGGTGATTTTTGCTAATTTAGTTATTCTCTCCCAGCTCTCAGTTTTTGCATAGCTTAGAGATATCCCATCCACCGTCCACATCTGAAAGGTTAGCTCATGCTCACCCAAGAAGGCTGGAGTCTCCCAGTCTTGGATTGCCAGTAGGTTTCAGAAGAAGCCAAGAGTGTGGAATAGCATATTAAACTATAAGCCTAGGTCCTGAGTTGAGCACTTACCTGAATATGTAATACTTCAAAATACTAGTATATGACATTGAAAATATTTACTATTCCAAAATAAGGTTTACTTCAATTTCAGAACAAAATCTGAATATTTCAGAATACGACAGTAAAAGAAAAGCTTTGCAGTTTCAGTTCAGGTGGCCCACACAGCATGCTTCCCCAGAGCTATGGACTCTGCAGCGCTGTGGTTGTTTGCTGACCCATTTGTCTTGTGCAGCTGAGGACTTGCAAATAGACCAGAGGGAAATCAGTCAAGTTTATGACAGGGGCACACGCTGCTGGTGTGCTTCCTCCAGGTGCATCTGTGTGCTGTCCAAATTGTGATAAACCTTTCTGAGACTAACATTTCAGCATATAGACAAATTCAGGTTAAACAACTCTATGTTTTTCCTAGCAAGTATTAAAGAGAGCACAGGTGCATTAGAATCAGAAGATACCTTCCAAGATAGCACCCTAAAAATGCACAGCTAACTGCAGAAAGCTTCACAATAGGGTTTGATGCAACTTCTCAAATATTAAATATAATTAATCCATTAGACCAGTTTATCAAAGGAAGCTGTATGTTAATCAGTACCTGGATACTCTTCTGTTTTGCTTTTCAAAACAATGAATGGATGTGTTTCTAAATTATAAATTGAAGTTTTACCACAAGTAACTGAGTCCAACAGAAAGGATGACTGCTCAGCTCACAGAGTGAAATCGTATGACTTACATTATGCAGAAGGTCATACCAAATCTTCAAAGAGCTTTCTATTTCTCTAAAATCAGAAAAATCAGTAAAAAGCCCAGTAATTCTACTGGGCTCTGAGGCAAACAATAAAAGTGCATGAGAAAGGCAAACATCTCTTTAACTTTTGAATGATTTATTTAAAAATTATTCTATCTTCAGGTGAATGTCTTTGTGAAGCTTTTAATGTGCAATTTCTGAAGACGCATATTAGAAGGGAGAAAAGAACCAAGAGGAAGCTGGGGAAAACAGTAATTTTGAGATCTTTGACAAAAAAATCTCTAAAATAATTTTAGAAAAAGCTGTAAAATGCTTGAATAACTCTTTTCAAGGAGCTAGGAAACTCAGTTGGTCCCTCAAACAGCTGTCAAATTTTAATTTAATCCTCAGAGTTGATATCACACAAAACAGTAATTCCAGCACAATAGTCCATGTCGTATCAATATCTATAAGGAAGGGTCAAAGTTGGCTAAGTATCAAAATCAAAAGAGGGTTATTTCTATTGCATGTTTAAGGTATTTTTCTTTTTACAGGATACTCAATTACTTCCCCACAGGAATCATTCCTGGTGACTGAGGCTGCAGAAATGAGCGCACAGCACGTCTTGTACTCAACCATCCTTTCAGCAGTGGTACAAATGTGATGTTTTGAAGCCAAGGTTCTAAAGAAAGCTTTTTATGGATAGTGCTTACAAACTCCAGCAGAATACCAGGCTAATCTCAGCCTGACCTCACTCTCATATCAAGAACTCAAATTCTAAACTTCTGGTCCTTTACCAATGCCTCTTCTCTCAAGAAACAGAATTCAGTAGAATTGATTTAAAATGTTGGGATTTCATTTATTTGTTAATGAGTTTAAGACTTATTAAGAATACCAATTCCAGCTCAGTAAAAACACCATTTAAATTTACAGAATACCTATGAGTGTAGTTTGTTTTTCTTTTTTTTTTTAAATACACATAGTGATGCCATATATGCGAAGGTAAACCTTACTCCAGCCAGACACTCGCATCTTAAGTGTCTTGCATTCTAAGTTTTTCCTTCTTTTGAACTTAAAACTTGCATTTTAAGTTTTTTCTTCTTCAGCAAATCCACAGCCCTCCCTTAATTCTGTTTTCCATGGTGATTTATGATGCCTGCTAGCAAGATCAAGAAAATAAACACTGGCGAGCTTGAATCCAGATGGCATCTTAGCTCAACTTCAAAATGTTCTGCTGTCTTCAGGATACTACTCTAGCGCTCTTTAATTTTTGTTGTTATGACTATATGTTCTGATCCATGCTCTGTACTTGTCTATGCTCTATCGTTCCTCATATTGACCAAAGGAAAAAAGAGGGGAAAACAAAACAACGGCTCCATCCCACTAAAAGCCACACCGATGGACATCTGTAAGCAACATACTCTCATCACTGTGTTAGGGAATTTCTGCATTCAGCAGTACAAAACTGCAGAAGGATCTTAGCAACAGATGCTGGTAGCATTAGGTATTACACAAACCAGTTTGTAAAATCAACTGGATTTTACAAACCACTGATTAACACCTGTGGTGCTGCATGGCAAAAAAAAAAAAAAGAATCTGATTCTCTCCCTTAGTGCTGCATAATACTTTAATAATTGAGAAATTCAAAAGAAGTTATTCACCTGAAACTAAAAGAAAAAACCCACAAACTTTTTGAAACGAGTCACAGGTGACTTCTACAATACAGCCAGAATAAAACTTTTATGTATTTGGTCCAAACTGAGGGCCAATCAATATAAACATTATTCACTAATGCTGGGCTAATCACTGCAGCCTCTGCTGAAGTAAATTCCATCTTGAATCATCTTGATCATTCAGATGGGCAGGCGGAGCCCAGCAGGGCAAAGCAAATCCATTTCCACATATCAAGAATGGTCTTCAGAACAAAACTAGAAATAAACATATAACAAGAATAAGAACCAGCTTAACAAAAACAAGGAAGTCAGGGTAAAAGTTCATGAATTGTGAAAAGGATCAAATCAAAATTGCCTCAGGTCCGATAGGGTAGCTGAAACACTCAGCAGAGGAAGCTCTTTTCACCTGAACAATGAATGCTCGTACAGGTCTCAAGTTTTTGGTAGTATGATGCTGGTGGTGGAATTACCCTTTTTGGAAATTAAACAATATGAAGAATTTACTGCATCCCTGAGGTTGATTTTTTGATCTACAGATTGTAAGAGACTCCTTGATTTTGCACATTTCACATCTAGCAAATTTTAAAAGCTAACATATAAATATCACTATGTTAATGTATGTTATAGATGGTCATTTAAAACAAATTCCACAGATTCTGAGTGGCTCAGTTTATGGAGAAGATGGAGTGTACAGGCATTACTATCAGAGCCTTCTAAATCCAGGCTCTATTATTAGTCTATCACACACACTTTCATGTTCTTTTCAACAGTATTGTAAAGATGTATTTATTAACAATTTTGGGTATCCCTATGATGGTAAAGAAAGCTACAGAAGCACTAAAAACAGATGGGCATTTGGGGCTTGAAGTCCAAAGACGCTGAGTGTGTTCACTTCTCTTAAAACACCCAGTGTCTTAAGTGTCCAAGAACTGACCAGCTGCTGTGCCAAATTACTGATCCAAAAATTGAAACATGCAGAACAATAAGATTTTTAGAGGAAAGATGTTTCTGGCCTAGAATGAGACAAGACAAATCAATCAGACTTAACTAATTATTGATGATGGAATTTTATAGTTTACAATTTTAGCCTGTATTTTTAAATAAAAAAAACAACCCCAAAACTTATAGACTTATTAGAGCTGTGGAAAAATTACCCCCAAACCATGTGAATTTATATAAATAATGTCTACACAGGGCTGCATACGGAAAGCTCAGATGAAATCCAGTACTTCCTGGACTATTTTACTTCAGACCATTTCTTGCTTGTTATGCATCACAGCTGACTACATCAAAAGCATGAATCTCTGTCCTTCTAACACAGGCTTCTCCTCTTTCCAGTTAGATGAACTGTTGCTCTGTATTTTCCCAAAAATCTCATCATGAGTGTGTTAAACTGCAGACTGCCCCTTTCCGATCATGCTTGAAGATGACAATGTAACTTGTCACTCCATGTTAAGGGAAGGTAATCATCTTAACCTGAAATCAATGGAGAATGCTGTATCCTTCAATGCCATTCATGGTTCCATTTGGGAAAAGACTACTGCTTTTTTCCAACTTCTGACTGCAGCTGCCATTACAACATGAACTAGGCCAAAAAGATGGAATATCAGCACATTGCAAGTTGAATTGCAGATAGTCTTGACCCCTCAACCAAGAGCCAAGTTCACTGTAGCAGTGAGGCTGTGACGCTTATTGTGTGGCTTAGACAGATGGTACTACAGTGACTAGAGTCAGAGTGCAACTTCGAGTTTTGCTTCCAATGAAGGGAATTGTGATTTTTATTTTCAGGACTAGAAAACAAAATATTTTGATGTGGCTGTATGTCTTGGGGATTTATGGCCCTAAATGCTTGGACACTGAGCTCCTGTTTTAACCCAATCCTGGGAGTTCATTTGAATCCAGTTGCATCAAAGCTAAGCCTCAAGAACTGTGATGAGCTTGTGTGTTAGCACTGTGTATCTTCTCAAAATCTTTAACAAGTAGCTTCTCCTTTTAGGATTTAAAGTTCACACAGCCTGTCTTCTGGGTGGAGTTTGAAAGGGAATCATCGTACAGTTTTTCCTATTTCAATCTCTTATTTCCTATAATGGAGAGTTTGTCCTAAAACTATTATCCAGTGACTAAGGAACTGAAATCACATTAAAAAAGGGGACACCTTTTGTAATTTATTCCATTGACAAATAATTTTTCACTATCTTCCATTTCAATCCACAAATGATTGGTTCATTCTTTCACTTTGCACTACAGTTTGATTTTTTTTTGTGGCTTAAGAACATGGTTAATAAAAAAGTGAATTGAAAGAGAGCATCTTTTATACATTGCTGACTGAGATATTCTAATATGACAATGTCGATCCAGCTAAAAATAATAAGATTAGGCTCAAGTCACTGACTAGGTCAAATAGTACACTTTATTTTCTATTTCTACCATAACAATGGAATGGGATCAGCAAATCTTAAAAAAAAAAAAAAGCACCATGTTAATCACATGGATTACAAATAATCCCCAGGGCTGATTAACTTTCAGTCACTTTCCAAATCATTTGACTTCTTCTAATAAGATTAAGCCAGGCTTTTTTGTTCTCATCATCATTCAAAAGGTCGTATTGACTACTCACCTCTCTAACACTGTAATTCACAGTGACTTTAAATGAGTTGTGGAACCAGCTTTAGATAAGTCTCACCAACAACATCTGAACCACGTACAGGCAGAGAATTATCACAAACTACATGAGTAGTCAGATTAGTGTCACTTTTTAGGACCTGATTCTAATCTCTCACCCATGTGAAATCACTACTTGTCTAACTCATGACTGAACACAGTTATTACTAATGAGAACTGGTATTTTAAATATGCAAAACCCAAAGATTACTGTTTCTTCTTCCTTAACCCCACCATACCAAAATTACCATTGCTTATTTCTGACCAACTCAAACACAGCACCTTAGATGTCAATGACTAAAATGGAGATAGTTTGCTCAGCTGAAAATCATCCAAGCTCAGTGGCTCCCAGTCACTATGATTTGGACTCTGCTGTACATGAGCTTTCACAACTCAGTGACCGGCATTTCTAGAAATGTCCCTTTAAATATTTTTAGGATAGTCACTTCACTTAATTGATGACCTTATTCATGCCCTTTTTGTTTTGTGATCTTTTGGGTAAAACACCAAACATACCTTTTTCTTTTCTTAAAAGACTCAGTGGAAGACTACTGAAATAATTTGAAACTTGCTTTACTATTTCTCCTATTTCTTAATAGTAATAAATAGACTTTAACCTACTCCTATCCAGCTAGGGTCTTGGAAAGAGACATATGGCTCCCAAAACTAAAATGATAAGATTCACTAAATAAAGCTTACAAATGAGTCTGTACCATAACCTTTGTGAAAGCAAACCTAGAAGGGAAACCTAGAAGGGAGCAATGGCATCTTGTAAAGAACTCTAACATGGCAAACATTACAGTCTTCAGCTACAGAGGAAAATTATTTGGAAAAAAAGGTGCACATAGGACACCATCCGTGCCCTGTTTAAATCAATAGAAAAGCTGTATTTTTTTCAGTAACCATTGGCTTCAGGCCACTGAAGAAAGGCCCCACCCACTGCACAAGCTGCTGCATCAGTGGGATGGCTCACATGCACTAGGTACTCATACACCAACATTTCTATAGAATGAAGTCCAGCTGTGCTGCACATTACCACACTGAGCTTAAAAAAGCACTTGCAGAAACACTTGAAAGGTATGAGAGAGAATCTCAAACATACATGTTTCAAACCATTTCCAGTGGCAGTCATGTAAGCAAAAAGTGACTGGCTGCACTGCTACCATAGACTTTTACCAAGGGGTATGCACTACTGTTTTTAGTCATTATAAAGTATTGACAATTGACCTTTTCCAAGTTACTTTAATAGCTTTAAAAACAAAAAAAAACAACCCAGAAAACAATACAAAACAAGTGAACAGACAAACAAACAAACCCCAAACTGAAACAACAACAACAAAAACAATAAAGAAACTGAAGATTCTTTCAGGGTTTTGATCAGAGTCAAAGCCTTTACCCCTTTGTTTGCCAAAAAAAAATCTGAACAGCTATTGAACATCCTCAGTGAAAACAAACAAACAAGCAAACAAAAAACAACCACTGCAAACCAGAGCCTTGACAGGGTATCAGACTCATTAATCCTTGAAACATAACTAAAGCTTTCAGGATAGATGATGAGCAGCTGTATCAAACAAACAGTTGAACCCCTGTATATCAGCTAAGAAGAATTTAATGTCTTCTTTTAATCTTGCCAAGCTATTGCTAGATAAGCAAAGGGCATTAGATTCACCTGTTACTATTTCTATAATTCATGATGTTATCAAAATTGTTTTCTCCTAGGAAAGCACCTGCATGAGAGAGTTTTATATCCTATTTCTGCAGGCTTTTTGTTGTTTTATTTTATTTTCTGTCTTGAACATCTGCTCAGGATACTCATTCACTCTCACAAAATAGGTAACTACTCCATTATTGCTTGGTGTTTCAACACCATTCTTAAGAACAGAAAAAGCAATTTAGAGTTTCATTATATCTGATATTAATATTCTTACTGTATGACATACTGGGCACAAAAGAGAAAGAAATATATTTAGTTTATCATAAATCCATTTTCAGAAAATAGCTTTGACCTGATGACGGCCATTTCCATTTGATAAGCTGAAAAAGGAAAAGTAACACTGCATACAAATACAGGCAGCATTACTACTACCACCTACTTCATTGTGATGGGCATCAGCTGCCTCCTATTTTAACAGCACCAATGACCAACTCCACCCCTCCCAAAAGAAACTCCAAAGATGTTGCTACGACGTAAAAAGTGTGTCCAAGGTTTCATTATAAAATATTATAATGGATCAACAGGTCATATAATAGGTTAGCTTAACTCCCAGGTTAGTTAGTGGCTGCAAGTGTAACATGCATACTGGAGATCAGATGGCAGCAGTGTCTGCTGTGGAAACTCATTCATCGCTTGTTCTCAGGTTTCTATAACTGACAGCTTTCCCCTGGAAGACTTTCCTTGACTCTGTGGAACGTGGCTTGGTCCTGTTAGTTACAGAAGTTTAGGTTAAGGAGAGAAGTGCAGAGCGCTAGTAAAAAGAATCTGCTCTTCTTCCTTTAATCTGCCTACCTTTTCTTGGTGACTTTCTCTCCCAGCCTGTCCAACAGACAGGACTGGTCGATTTCTGCCCTGGTTTACTAACAAGGCACTCAGTGGAGTAAAGACACTGACGGCAACCAGGTCACTTGTGTTAAAGCTTCAATGATTATATGTACATTTCTGAACAACTGTAATAAACATAAATTCATTTATTCAACTACAGGTCTCAGCAACTGCCTGTCTGAAAAAATGTATCATGGTCCTGTTGGGTAGCAGCAGTACTTTTAAAAAATATATTGAAGTTTCTAAGTATGTATGAATTTGATAAATTTATTTTCATTCCGTGTTAAGAATGGCTGTATTTAATAAGATATTTTAAAAAACATTTAGGAATGTTAACAAATGCAAAGCAATCTGCCTTTACTTCTTTTCTGTTCCTATAAGAGGTGATCTAGAGCTGCACACCCTGACTGACAGCATGCCATCCAGACAGCAACTTTCATCATCCCCCAGGCAAAGTACATCAAACAATTAAAAACTGCTCAACTTCTAACCATACATGCTGCTCATTCATACACGCACAGCATATGAACAGCCCTGTCTGCGTAAGCAATTGGCCATACACATTCCTTGCCGCCAGACTGCATGGAGCTCTGCCAGCTTCACAGATTTAAGCAGAAATGACCCTGAAGCAGGAAGGACAAATAGCTCCCAGCTCTGGTAGCAACATGCTACATGAATAACTCCAAGATACCTCTGTCTGCAGGCAATCAGCATGTCAGCAGTGGGTAAGGTAGCAACATACCGAGCATGACAGGGAGCGGCAGCTTCACCTGATGATTACATTAGGAGAATAACAGATACTTTTAATAGAAGGCCATGGAGACACAGGCATCCATAGCAGACAATATATATGTATTTTCATATATATATAGCATCACCCCAGATCTCTGTGGTTATTATTTGGATAAGAATCTAATACTGGATTTTCTATTTTAAGTCAGGAGCAGAAAATCTGTAACCAATACGTAGGCAGCATTCTTTTGCTTCACTTTGCAAGACATAAAAATGATCTTTCTTATTTCAAATTCTAATACTGTTCTGCAGTAGTTATACCCCCAGTCCCAATGGGGATGTATTCAGCAATTATACCATGTATTTGAAATTGCATCCATTTGAGCCTACGTACCACTGCACTATTGTTAACTACAGCTGTGTAAAAATCTTGATCCCATTTTTTTTTTTTTTTAGTGAAAAGCATTTACTTTATGGCAAGTTGGTAATTATAACCGGATGACTTTTTCATTGCTCTTTTTCCACTGTTTCTATAAGCAAAATTTATTTAGTCTGTAGGCTTTATATCCTGTATGGAAACTATACCATGATAGAGAGCATGGCCAACCATCAACTAGTTAAAAATAAAAATACAAAACCATATTTAACAAAAGCACAGCAGCTTTTTCCTTTACCAGTTCTCCCTCCTTTCTCTCCTCTCCTTTGTAACTGAGCAGCAGTTTGGCTACCAGCTTACATAGTCCTTCATCACCACAACGGGATGAAGCAGGGAACAGCTTTATGCTGAGCCTCATAGAAGGATGCTGATAGAAATGGTGATTACTCCTACTGATGTCAGTACCACCCAAGGATCATTTAGCTCTGGGGTGACCACTCCTGATGCTGATACTGTGACAAGCTATTGGCAGTTTGGCATACATTAGTTGCCGTGGGGGTGCTTGACAGCACAAGGATGTAAATTAATGATTTAACATTATTACCAGCTGGGGAGTATATGTAAAGAGAACCCAGCAACTGGAAATGTGGCATTGTTACTGCAGCATTTATTTTCATGGAAACCACACAGTGTTCCCTGTGCTTTACAAGAAAATATATTATGCAACTGCAATAAAATGCTACTGCAGTAGTAGAGCTTTCCAAACAAGGTCAAGCACAAATACTCGTAACAGTTTTTTAAATTATTAATCCAAAATCAGTATTACATATTTTAAAAAAATATAGAGCCTGTGCAAAGTGTTATCTTTCTGGTCTGGGTTCTGTTTTGTTTGGTTGGTTTTTTTTTAATATCAGAAAGGTAGTACTTTCTTAAAGGAGCAAAACAGGCTATCACATATGTTACTGCTTCTGGCAGAACATAGTATTTTTGCCTTTGAGACAAAGCTGTTGAAGTTTACAAAATTATGTTTCTTTAGCTGCATTTTCTGCCATTCCTTCTTGTTCCAGCGACAGTTTCCCATCTCAAGCACTTAGTGGAACATTCCCTTGCCCAGGGGAAGACTTGTCACGCAAAGCCTCGAAAAAAAAATGCATTTCTCCTCTGACAAAAATACTGCATCCATTCCCTTGAACTAGGAACAAGAAAATCAAGGTGTGATCATTGCCCTGCCAAATAACCAAAGGTGTGTTCTGCTGTATCTCAAAATGCTGTTAGGTAAATAGTTACTATCTTTGACTGAAGGCTTTTTGTAAGGCAGGCTTCTGCACCACTGGACTTTGCTGAAAGCTCACCACATCTCATCAAAGCTACATGGAAAGCAGCACATACACAGTTCTCCCCTTGGGACTGGAAACAAAACAACTCATATCGGCAGTCACCAACATCACATAATGCATCTTGTATTTATGGCGCCACCAGTGGGGGTAAGAGTTTTGTAGCATAACCTTAGATGCAAAGATTTCCTTCCCTGGGCAGTGTCACAGCTCAGAAGCACAGTTTAATACAGCTGCGTGTCCCAGTCTCTTGCTATTTTTAAAATGGAAATGTAAATAATAATCCATCTTACCTACTTTGATGGCTGTAACAGAGTTACAGAGACCCAAAAATCTTTCTTCTCTCTCCCTTATCTCGCCTGCCTCCAAAGTGGAGAGAAAGTGTCTTTTTTCCTTTTGCAAGGATGAGGACTGTTCCCATATCTGCTGGACCCTCCTTCTATCAGGATGCAGTAAAAATGATGCTCACAGCCTTGTTCTAAGCATGTGCATTATTAGGAGAATACAAATGTCTAACCATTATTTTAACCTGTAAATGAGAGAATATAACATTTTGCAAAGTTAATCAGTAAAGATGGAGAGGACAGAGAAGTCACTTTGAAACTGAGTGTTACACACAAAAATAGACAGCTGAAGAATACCACAAGCACAAGTGGAAACCATTACAATTGTTGTACTACCTGTAATGGTAACTTTTTAATAACAAATACAGGGATCTCAAAGCTGTGTGCCCTCTCTGCTAAGAGTGTTTAAACACAGAATCTTTATCAGTTCAATACAGGGAACAGAACAAATGCTGCAGTAAGAGGAAATGGAGAAACAATAAACATTTGGTTTTAGCAAGACTCCATTTAAAACAGAACCTTTATTTCTTAAAAAAAAATCATTAGTTACATTCTGCCAGCTTTGATGAAAATACTGTCTAATCATTTTTTTGGGAAATGAACCATAATCTAACAGGCACCATTGTACCCTGAAGCAAAAGCCTGAGCGTGACAGGAAGAAAACAGTTTCTAAAAACCACAACTCAAGCTGCAGAGTTATCGCAAAGCCTCAATCTTGTCAGTGGCTAAGGAGACTCTGTAATTACTGCAAAGCAAACAAAGACAACTTTTAAGCCATAAAAGTTAACGTGACTATAAAAGTCAATATATTTACAAAGAGGAGAAGCAGAGAGAGATCTAAAGTAAAGCCAAAGGGAACATCTAACAAATTACACTTCAATTTTTATCCTGATGGTAATCAGTTACAATAACACTGGGATTATTTAAACCCCTAAATACTGCTGTCATTTCAAATTGCCCTGACACATTCAGATTATATTCAATAAAATATTTTCAATGCCTGAATATTTCAGTTTAAGCATGCTGCAACCACTGCAAGGTTAGAAAAAGCTGCTCTTTGCCTCCGTATGCTTTATCTCACTACAGATTTCTACTATAGCACTGCATAACACTTTCCAAAATACACTATCATTACATATTCCAAAAAGGGATGTAATTAATTTTAAAAAATCCTTTGTTTCTGCTGTGTTGGGAAAAAACATCATTTATGAAAGACTTGTTTATCTAACCCAGCATGACCAAAATAATTCAACATGAGTAAGCTGCCAGAAATGAGAAGAAAAGATTAGGTTGAATGTGAGCCAGCTACACTTAAGACTATATTTGAAAGTATCCAGATGTCTGAAAAGTTGTGGATATAGTTTAATTTAATTACTGGTTTAATTTTACTTAAGCAGTAAAGTATCAGAAGCTATTTATTTTGAATAGGCTAAAATAGAATAATATGAAATTAGATTCATTTTTCAAGGAGCCTTGAGCTTTGGAACTTAGTGGCTTGGTCAGCATGGCAGTTTGATAGGAAAATGATACTGTTTGAGATATGGAAAGATACTCTGAGTGGTAGAGAAGTTTTTAACGAGCTGGTGAAATTCAGCAACATGAAGTAGGCTCAATGTCATTAGCAGTCACAATTTCATTTTCCTATTTGCGAAGGCTTTTTCCTACTCTAGCTTTATTAGTAAGAATTGTGTGTATTCTATGCTTTAACCATTTTCTTTCTTAAAATCATGCGAAACAAAATAATTTCTGGATGACTGCTTTTACTATTAATTGTGAGAGTAGAACAAAAGTTCCTAATCACATTGGTTTAATTTCATACTCATTTTGGTTGTACAGGAAACTTAGCATATTATGGAGAATATTACGGATATGGAGAAAAGTAACAAATTCATTATCCTCTGTATTTGCTCATGCTTCTTTTGCTGCCTTTCTCCTGACTCATCAGTAGGCAAGTTGAAGTTCTCCTTTTCTTTTTTTGGGAAGTGTGTGTGTGCCTTAATAAAAACCCTGTTGACTCAATAATGCCCACTGTCTTCAGCATATTTTGACCTCACTAAATACGAAACTGAGCATTGTAACTATTTTGCTGTGTTCTGTAAATGTCTTAGAAGTTTAAAATGTCTCTTCCACTAATAATTTATTTTTTAACACATGTATTAACCAGTAGATTGCAGATGTTGATGTCCCACTGAAAATAAATGAACTCTGCAATGCCCCAACACCAGGAAAAGCTGTAGCATGTCCCTTCTCATCAGACACCACAGCATTCTCAGAAGAGTAAGACACAGCAAACCCCAGCTGCAGAAATTCCTCAGGCACCACCGAAACACCATAGTCCACCAACTGTGAGCTGGGAAATGACTTGATTTTCCTTATTCCAGTATGTGCAAAGGTCACTAGCCTGTCAGTTTCGATCAATTACTTTTATAGATCCATCTATCTATCTATCTATCTATTGATCTATCGATCTATCTATGCACACACACACACTAAATAATACTGCTTGCATGGATTTTGTGTATATTATATACTTTTCAGAGACTGACACACTCCTTTCTCATTAGCTGCTAGCTAAGAAGATGCTTACAGAAAACTAGATGCCATAAGATTCTTTAAATCTGTGATTGTAAGACACAGGTGTTTTAGGATGTACTGAGTATTTTGTTCAAAAGTATAACTGAGGAACTCCAGAACATGTACATTCACTTTAGGGAAGACTGGGAATGCTTTTTTGTATCCTTTCTAACAAAGCCATAAAC
The DNA here is from genome assembly GCF_000695765.1 of Mesitornis unicolor. Taxonomy (NCBI): domain Eukaryota; kingdom Metazoa; phylum Chordata; class Aves; order Mesitornithiformes; family Mesitornithidae; genus Mesitornis; species Mesitornis unicolor. Next base: position 51,379 of record NW_010201064.1, on the reverse strand, counting down.
AAAAACAGTCTCAGATTCTATATTTGATGATACAAAGTGAGAGTTTAGACTCCATAGCCGATACCAGAAACATGATATTACTGCCTGCTACATATACCTTTTTGTTAGACTAGTTGACTTTTCTGGGATTGTTTTGTTTAGAAATACAGAAAAATATTTTAATCTTCTCCTAATCTCTAGCAGAGAAATTCATGCTATCTTAAGATTGCTGTCAGTGTCTAAAAAGTCTTGGCAAAAAGCTGTCTGTAGGACTTGCGTAGTTTAGACAATCATTGCTTAGATAATTATGATTCTAAACTTTTGCTTTGCCCAGCAATGTTTTACCGATTTTGCTGAAGCAGTAGACTCAAGGCAGCCCAATCACACACAGTAAAGGCATTTACTTCAGAGCACGGTCCAAACAGTTCGTTACTTGAAAACTGAACTTTGTACAAGAATACAGGTGTCTAATCATAATATTTTAAGTATTTTCAGAAGGAAGACTATATGGGTCTGTCATATCGAACACTGTATGTGCTATCATGCTGCTTTAGTGATTTTAATTAAGCAAGCTTCAGTGTATATCGAGCCATATACTTCCAAATTATCTTCCTACTTACTTTATGGCTGCAGAATTAAAATAACATTCCAGCTTACTGTAAGTGACAGCATCTGCTTTTAAAATAAAGATTTCATACTAAATAAGAAGTCGTGCAAATTACCATCCACATTTTTTAGTTGATTTTTTTTGTTTTTATTTTAATCTAGCTTGTCCCTTAAGTACACCAACATTTTCCCTGTAGATTTTAATTGATGGTTCTGTCTTCTAATTATCTTACTTCAATAGACTCCAGGCTGGACTCCTAATATAATTTCAGTATTTGTTTTTAATTAGGACAATTATTGGCAATTGACCTCCACTTAACAGCTTTTAAACTAAATATAGTTGTTGCCATTGTTGGGTTTATTAGGCAAGAAGGGACTAGCCTTCTGTTGCCTCCCTTCATGCTCAGCCCTCACGCTCATGCAGGGCAGCTGGCTTGACACATGTTTTGTCTTTCCCGCGGAGCTGCAGCTGCAAGCTCCCTGGGAAAGGCTTTAGCCCTTGTTAGGGAGATCTTTTCCCTGTTAAACTCTCCCTCGCAGCCAATCGATTTGTCAAATCAGAGGCCCCTCTTTTGTGAGAGACCCTCTGAACTGCTGCTGACAGGGTTCGGCTGGGGTCAGTTGTTTTATAAATCAAAGGCAAAGACAACTTAAAGGAGAAGGCTAAGGATTAGCGCAGGCAGCGTTATCTGCTAGTCGAGGGTGAATTGAAACGTCTTTGATACAATCTTCTTCCAGGTTTTTCTACGCCAACTCCATCCCCAGCTACTCTCCCCATGACATTTAGATAATTAGAGAAGTTTAAAGAAAAAGAAAGAAAAAAAATAGACTTATAAACGATTTATATCTAGATAGTTATAAGACTAGCAAGTGAAATCACAGTGGTCTTCAACTGGCAAAGGCTCAGGAAAGATTAAAGGCTATCAATCTCTACTGTAAGATATCAACACTGATAGACCTAAAATTGTATTAAAGACCAAAATACAACCTGAACTGTATTGATATAGGGTTCGATACCTCATTTTCAACAAGCCAAATAACCCACACATGGATAGTATGACACAGTTTAGGGAATACTAAACTATTATACAATTGTAAAGCCAAGTCTTACTATATTTAAGCCCTGTACCCTAGAGACCTGAAATTTCAAACTCACCCTTATAAAAAAACTTGAAAAGATTCAGTTTGTTTATTCATATTGACAGTGCTCTTTGAAAGTAATTGCTAATGTGAACCTGTGAATTCAACAGATGTACAGGAAAAAAACCCAATGTATTGACTGGCTAAAAGCATAGGACTGCAGGCATAAATTAAGGCTTGACCTCAGGCTTATTCATATTGATACAATCACTCTATTAAATTTGCTAGATTCTGACTAAAGTAATGCCATTGTAAAGCATAGAAGTCAGAGCACTTTGTTTTCCTGCAGGCAGCTGATTTGGTGCCTTGTTAGTTTACAATAACTACACCAGCCCTAGCAACCTATCTCTGGAAGACAAGAAATTGCCCAGATATTTTCCCCAAAACTTCCTTCTAAAGGAAGTTCTCTACAGCAACACAAGTTCTGGAAACATTTGACCCACTCTGACGCATTGCTGTGGGTTCTGCCACACCATTCGCAGCGTCCAGGCAAACACATCTGTGATAAACCTTCAATGAAACAACAGGCTTCCCTGTGAGATTTTCCCCTATCTCACGTTATATTCTATTTTCTAATACAGAAAAAGCTAGCAAAAAGGACAGCTTCTGTACATCAGAGGAAAGCAAGTGGCAGGTGACAGAGAAGCTGTTAGCCGATGGGCTTGCATGACTGGGGAAGCATGAAAGGGCAACATTCACAGCTAAGGTTTACACAGAGGTAACTGAACAGCCATTTGCGTATGTTTCACACTGTATACTTAAAGCGAATGCAATTTGTTCTGCTGAGCCTAGTCTCTTCCCATGGTCAACTGGCATTTTCCTGTAGATAACTAGGAAACCCAGTCCACTGACCTGGAACTAAAATCAGTTAAAAGCAGCATAACAGACTGCATCCATTGCTGGAAGAGCAACTTTTCACAGTCCATTCAGTGACAGAAAGCAAAGGCAGCAGTAATCCAAGGACAGTAAGGAACGGGACATCTTAACATCTTAGGATGCAACATAAAATACCTCAGATGCCAAACTCTGTTGCTTGTTTGCAATACAGATACCTCAATACAGGAAATCTCCACATATGTGCATATTTGATAATTAAAATAAATAAACAAATGACAAAACACAGAGAAAAAATCTCAGACTGTGAAATTCTGTTATTCTGTCATGTATACTATAAATGTAACATACACAATAACACACACATAAAAATAAGTATAAGCTTATTTTTAGCTAGCTACCTACATACCCACCCATAAAAAACGGACTTCTTAGTAATTCTGATTGAGAAAAAATATGTTTGATCAATCCCGATGCTGCTTATAATTTCTGCCCAGTAATTACCACTAGAATGCAACATAATCAATGATGACCACCTCCATAGTTCATCTCCACCATCACCTAAGAATGGCCACTTAATACAATTTCTTTATAACGGAAAACTGTTAATCACAGTAGCACAAGTTACGTGGCACACAGCTGAGAACTGGAAAAAACATGTTTTATTTCACTGATGGAAGTGTTGGTTAGTCAAGCACACTTATCCTTCAGAATAAAGTTGGACAGATACATATATATGTATATACAAAGATGTGTGATATCTTTGTAAAATTAACAAATTACTTGAACACTAGCAGAATCAACTTGAATCAAAAATCTTTCTCTTGTAAGTCCTCAGCTCTAGTACAGAAAGAAACAGCAGGAGGTACACAAGGACCTAAGTCCAGTGCAAGTAGACAGATTTAGATTACTTCACTAGAGCCAAGTTTTCAAATTACATGACTCCAAATGTTTTCTCTTTGTGTGAGGTGAAAAAAAGAAAAGGAAACGCAGTCTCTCTGGCTAGAGCAGAATATAGTAACTCTGTACAAAATTTACTAGGTCTTTTCTAAAGAAAGGCTAGAGACTGTTTTATGTATTTGATATTCTGAAAACTAGTGGTAGGGTACAACATCACACATCACCTCATTCTGATCACTGACTATTTCTGTGTAAGCAGAAGCACTTGGAAGTCCATCACGCTCAGTTTCTTAGTGACCAGTGGTAAAAACATTTCCAATACTGCACATGCTTGTACAATGACATGTGTTTACAGAGAGGTCACAAGGAGGAAAAAGGAGGATAAATTCTACAACTTCATTATCTACTATTAATTCTCTACAAAGAATTTTTAAAAAATATCCGGTCTTCTAAATTGAGGTATTGTTTTGACTGGGTTTTTACATAAGAAAAAAAAATAAAGGAAGAAAATAAAAAGAAAGAGAGGTCATCAGGTTCCTAAAATTATGAGAAAGGTCTCCTGGCCTAGTTTCAATCGCTAAGAATTGAAGAGAATCGTTATAACTTTTATCCAGACCAATACACTGAAAGATGATCATCCTCTATTGCTCCTTCATGCATCACAATTTAAAAGATTTTACTAAACATATCCACCAAAAATGTACCACACTACATCCACCCTATGCAATAGGATGTAGGCGTACTTCAATCTACAGCTATATAGCAAGGTACTATTTTATCTATAGAAATGCCCCACTTGAAAGGAAAAGCAGTGGAAGTGACTACTGTTATTCAGAGCTGAATGAAAATACATCGCTAAGATATTTTATCAGTGGATGCTTTTGCATCTATGGGTGTTGCATTTTCACAGGGCTTCTTCCTCTCAAGCTTAAGAAGGGAAACCATGTACTCTCTCAGCAAGGGGTATGATTGGAAAACAATAATCAAAAATATGAATGGCAGGAGGGGTGTTGGTTTTTCTTCTTTTTGTAAAGAAAGTTTTTATTGGTAATTTTATCTGCTTCTACTTAAAAAGATGTTCCCAACAGGGAACAGTTCCCTACAGTGGCTGAAGTTCCCAGTAAGCTGGATGTCCTCATTGGGCATTCCTCAACTTGTCCTGCAACCTCTCAGTGTTGCCTAATGCTTGGTTCCTTGGTTCTTTTAGGCCTCTTCATTCCAGGTTTTTGGTCTCCTCAGATATTTCCTCCCTGGAATCTTCTCCATTTCCTATTTAGCGTTCCCTGATGTCCTCCCATTGATAGCTCCTAATGCCTTTCTTTCAGTCTTCTTCATCAGTCCTTTTAACTTTCATCCTGTAAACTGCAGTAGTGTCCCCAGATCCCCTTCCTTGAACTCCCACTTCCAAACTCTCCCAATGCTATCGTTTTTGTCCTGTCGTCCTCCTTTTTCTCCACCAACAACCTTGTTGAGGTCCCCCTATCCCCTCCACTTGAATTCTTTTACTCCTCACTTGCATCCCATGCATTCCTGTCCCTTTAACAGCCTCAGCAAAGTCTCTTGGGTACTGCTAATTCACCCAGTGCCTTGTCTCTGGGTCCCCTAAAATCCCACCCCCATCCTTTTCGGCTCTGAATTCCCCTTGTTATCCTTGTCTCCATTCCCACCTCTGGTCCTTGAATGAACAGGTATCCCAGGTGAAACTTGGAGAAATGAAGCTGAGGGGAGCAGAAGGGATATTCCCACTAAGACCAGAGGGATGATATGGGTCTAGGGTAAACAAGGACACCTGTGCCCCACTTACAGCCATAGCAAGGTCCCATCCAGACCATCCCTTCGCTCTTCTTTCCTAGGAAGTAGTGGATGAAAGCGCAAGTACTGATAAGGATATAAGTAGTGGGGTGGACTCAGAGGGCATGTAGTCTATGGAACGGGAGGGCAATTTGGTCCCTCCATCCCTTGTTTGGACTGGGGACATCCCAGTTACCAGTAAGGTCTCACGTTTTCTTGACATTTGGGACTCAAACTTGAGAAATCAAAGCAGGCTGAGGTAGGTACCATGAATTCTTCTGGCCCCAGACCCTGCCCTCTCATGACAATGACATTTCAGGGCATCTCAGTGTTCCCCAGTGCACTCCACTGCAATTCCAGGGAACATCCCTTGCTGGGACTGGGGACATCCCAGTGACCAATGAGGTCCCACATTCTCTCTACAGTTGGGGTCACTCCTATCTCCACTAGTGAAGAGGGCTGAGGTAGGTACCGTAGGTTCTGCTGGCCTCAGACCCTTCACTTCATGGCCATGACACTCCAGTGCAACCCACTGCAACCCTAGGAAAAAAAAACCCTCAACCCCAGTGTTTACCCAGGGAAGGCACCTTCCCTAGGGCCTTATTGCATTCCCATCCATCCCATGACAACTCAGTACACTTTAAAATGCCCCAGTACACAGCCACACACCTAGGTGGGCCCCTTCCCCAGGACCCCCACTGCTTTCTCTGCACCACTAAAAAAACCACATGTACCTCATTTCTCCCCAGAGACATCTTTCCCAAGGACCCCACTGCTTTCACCATTTCTCCCAGTACACCTGGCTGTGTTCCTAACTCTCCTTATCTCCACAGCCCCCTATAGCTGTAGAGCCACAGGAGCTTTTGCACCAGAAATGCCTTGCTGTAGCTGCTCATGTCTAGGTGAGCAGCATCAGGGGGTCTCCAGCCCCACAAAGGATCCTGGGCCTGGGAGACTCCTGAGCACTCTGGAATGGGCAGACCTTTGGTATGGGAGAAGGAAACAGAGGAGACTGTATGTGATCCATGTCCCAGGGTGGGACCTGCCCCCATGCCTTTTCTTGCACACAATGGTGTCCTACAGACCCAGAGGGTCACTGTGCAGGCCAGGCAGGGGCTCTGGAGCCATACAGACCCTCGGGATCATCGTGTGGGCTGGGCAGGGCTCTGAGAGATTTAGAGGCATCCTGGGGTAATGACACACTGGACAAGGGGCTCTGGGTGCCATATGGATCTCAGGAGAGCCAGGTCCTGTCTTGGGTATATTGAGGGCTCCAATTCCTTTATCCTCCCCATGGTCTCTGCAGAGAGAAAGTGGGAACATGGTCACTCTCAAGTTCCAGCATGATATGGAGATCACATACAGGGCTCTGTCTTTCAGTATTGGAACTGGTGGTGACAACCCTGTCCTGTCCCCCTCCAGTAGCATGAAGAGATGGTCATTCCTAGATGACCCACCTGATCCTCTGGGAGCCCTGGGCCAGTTCTGTCTCATGATCAATAAACCCCTTCAGCAAAGCTCTGCTCTGTGTGTGTGTGTGTGTCTATGTCCATGTCCATGTCCATGTTACCTCTCCTCTGCCAGGACTCAGACCTTGTGTCTTCTCTGGCTGCAACACCATGATGAGCAGAGTGGCTTACGGACCCCAGATGCCTGGGGTGTCTCTATGAAGGAGATTCCCTTCCTACCCACCAGGTCCCTCTAGATAAGGGCAAATTAGGGCAAAGTGCAGTGTCCTCATACAAGGCAGGGAGAGGCAAGGAACACACAGTGTCAGCCCCTGAGGCACCTGGGGTTTTGGAGGCACAGTGGGAAACAGTTTTTTACTGGGGCTCTGTTGAGCACCATCCCCCCAAGTGCACAATTTAGTGTCAGGGTAGGAGAGGATAATGGCTGGGCAGCCCAAACCCCTGGGAGGGGTGGTGGTTCCTGGCATTGTAGACACAGCACTTCTGGGTTCACAGGGGATTTCAGAGCCCCATGCTTGGCTTTTTTACTGTCCCAGACCCCCAGCACACACCCTTCTCTGGGGCATCTCCCATCACAGGCAGGAAGGCAGGTTGTATACACGAGATGCTGGATGGACCTCCATTTTTACACTGTACCATTAACTGCTACATTAGAAACTTTGCATTGCATATGATGATCATAAGAGGTTATTAAAACAGAAAGGATTCTATGATTTTATGGTGTCATGTCAAGCTAAAGAAGTGACAGAGAAAGCATGGAGACAAAGAGATAATTCTACTAATTCTATGACACTGTAATTCTATGACTATGCCTCAAAAGAATTAGTTTAGACTCATTGAGTAGACCTGTGTGGCGTGCTGTCTAGCTGCAGCTTCTCTACTTTTCCTTCTGCTCATCTTCTGTGGACTGCGTAACTGAAGTACACCGGTACTGGACTGACCGAAGTTAAGTCTTCCCATGCTGTACCGCTGTTCTCTTCCTCCCATCTTCCTTTAGGGCCTGAAGGAAGAACATGAGGAGCAGGGAACGTTCCTGGGACAGTTCACTTTCCTGGTGGCACAGAATCCCAGTCAGACCTTCCAGCTGAAGGTACGTGGGCACGAGAGAGAGGACAATTGTAGGAGAGGAGGTGAAATGCATGTGGCTTGGTAGAAGCTTCCCTGTCAAAGGGCTGTAGGTAGCGCTGTCCTCCAGTGTGTGCCACGCTGACCTTTCTTCTGCTTTTACTTCCTAAGGGCGTATGCCTGGACTGCCGTTCTTCTTCTCTTGTCTTTTGGGCTTAAGATTCAGGGCTTACAACGTCTGCAGTTGAAGGTGAAATTAGCTTAGCTGTCTGAACTCCAAATGCCTACAGGTGGCCACATCCCACAGTAAGCACTGCCACTCCCCAGACCATTGCCACATGCCTGGCCTGGCATGGTGAGGGCTGAATGTCTCAAAGCAGGTGATTCTCAGAAGGAACCCACCCTGAGGGGCATGTCATCATCTGCTCTCTGCCCTATCACCTGGTACATGCAGAGGAGGTGGGGGAAGATTTTAAGTACCCCCATTAAAGCCTGAGGCCGTGTGTTCACCTGCCATCTTCCAGCCTGGGCTCAAGAAAGAAACTGCTTGTCCAGCCGCCATCTTACAACTTGGCTGAGCGAGGAGATACATGCTGATACACTGGAGGCCTTGGAAGTGGTGACTACCTTTCACCTTTTCTACTTCTTTCATAACTATTTATTTCTTCTTTTCTCTCCTTCTTCTCATTTTCTCATTCTCTTTTCCTTTTCCGAACACGTGTGGCTGCAGTGGGATGCAGCTGGCGGTTTTGGTTTTGGGTCTTGATTTTAATTAAGACAGTATTAAACTAAGTCTTCTTAGGAAAGGACAAAGAAAATTCATTTCTTCTTGTCATTTCAGAACGAGCTCCCTGGGTTCGTGAAGTATCACCCGCTGCCGTTGAAGTCACAAAGCGTCATCAGCGCTGACGTAGACAAAGCAGGGCATAACATCGGGATTGTCCCTGCACCTTTGTCACTCTCAGTCTTGAGGCAGCCGTGATCAGAGAGTTTCTGGCTCACTCCCAAGCAAGCGGAATGCATGCTGACCGCACCTCAGCGGATAGGGCACGACAGCAGGGCAAGGCCCAAGACTTGAATGAGTATGTTTGAAAAATCCCCCTCTCCTTTCCCCAAGTGTATTTTCCACCTCATCACCTGGGGTGGGTTGTGGGTGGACAGGCAAGAACAAGGGGGCAGCCCAACAGCTTGCATCACTGGGGCCAATCCTCTTGCTGGGAATGTCACGTTCCAGACCTGCATTCCCTACTGCTGCTGCTGTCGAGAGTTCTGCTGCACTGCGCAAGTACTGCAGTCTTCTACCATTCTTTCCCTTTTTTCTGCTCCATCAGAAACCTGGTGCTGCTGGTTGTTCTCATCTCTTTCAGTGAGTCTCTGTGGTACTCAGAGTGGTGGATGGTGCTTTAGGACTGCATTCTGCCCTGGCTCACGTTCCCTGCTGTGACCAGAGGAGGCCAGCTTAGAGCAGAAAGCTCCTGAGAGAGGTGTTCCAGTCCGCCCTGCTTCAGAGGAACGGGTGCTGCGTCATCATGACTTCTTTCAAAGACTGCAAATGAGAGACCGCTATGGCACCTGGGAGAGACATGAAGAGGGGAGCAGGCAGCCTGAGGAATAACCCAGCCTTAGCCTGAGTTCTACGTATAAGGAGAGCTTTGGTGTGTTTGACAGGTGCCTACCATGTGGGACAGGTTGGCGAAGAAAGCCTCCAGAGGACTACAGCAGCATGCTGGGCCTTCATCTCCACCAGGTGCTGGGTGGCAGCGTGTTCCCACCGGAGCTCTGTCTCGGAAGCTGCATGTGTCATGATGGGTACAGACCTTACCATGAACATGACTTTCTGCCAAGTTGATACTACTGTTCCCTGGTGAATGTGGCAGAGCTTCCACACTCTTCCTGCACATATTTCTGCATGCAAAGTACTGCACCATACCCTTGCTGATGTTCCAGGCCATGCTTGCTTGCCCCTACATTTTCTTAGTTCTCCCCATGGGCTTCTTTATGGGTGGGCAGAGGTTGGCCCTGCCCAGGCGTCATCAGCTACTGCAGCGTGAGCTGTGGGCTTCTGATGGCTCTCTTCTGCCCCTGAGGTTCCCCTTGTTTGGGGAACTCCCAACCGCATACACCGCACTAGAGAGTTCCACTGTGGGTTGTGCTGGTACCAGAGTAATGTATGGGAGAAACTGGGAGCATGAAGAAATCCTAGACCCAGTTCCTGGATAGGTGAAGGGTGTAAGACCAGCTCTGGGAGGGATCCATAGTGACTGGACGTCTACATAGGCATACTTCTTGCATTAACTCAACCTAACATGCAAACAGCCAAACCTTTATTTCTCTTTCACCACTGACTCTGAGGAGAAGGGCCTGGGCACTATGAGTAACACCAGATGAGCCAGTGATGCATGCTCACTGTGAACTACCTACAGGGCTATGTTAGGAAAAGCATCGCCACTCCAGACTTCTTGAGTTTTCATCCCCCTTGTGTTGGTTTTTACTGGGATGGAATTAATTTTCTTCGTAGTAGCTTTTATGAGGCTATGCTTTTGATTTGGTCTGAAAGCAGAGTTGATAACACAGGGATCTTTGTGTTACTGCTGAGCAATGCTTACACAGAGTCTAGGCATTTTCTGCTTCTCACACTTCCCTGCCAGCAAGTAGGCAGGTGGTGGGCAAGAAACTGGGAGAGGACACAGTGGATATCTGATCCCAACTGACCAAAGCAATATTTCATACCATATGATGCCATGCTCAACATATAAAGCTAGGAGAAGGACGAAGTCAGGGACGTTCGGAGTAGCGGCTTTTAACCTTCTCTAGTAACTGTTATGTATAACAGAGCTCTGCTTTCCTGAAGATTGATGAGCACCAGCTGATGGGAAGCATTGAATGATTTTTTTGTTTTGCTTTGCTTGCATGCATGGCTTGTGCTTTACCTATGAAACCGTCTTATTTTTGCAGCATTCTAACTCACAAAGAAGAAGAAATATTGGCCAGGAACCACAAATGGCATGGTTTGTTTAAAAATCACAGGACTCAAAGCAAACTACTAACATACCAAAATGTTTTTAACAGCTGGTAAATGTGTCCTATTACACAGGAACATTCTCATTGGCAAAGTACAGAATATGCCTATTCAATCTGAATAGTTAAAGCATATGTTTACAGGCAAGCATACGATTAGTTTGTTTCTTTTTAACTTGAATGCCATGAAAATAGACCAATTAAATGCTTAAAATCTAGTGCATGCAAAATCAGGGCACTTCTGAAAGCATACTTATGACAAAATCTAAAAAAAAACCCTTTTATTACTTGAGCTGCTCATCTGTGAACCAAGGAATTCACAACTGGATTTCTGACCACACTAAATTAATAACTAGCCCAAATCCCAATGTAAATGAAAAGAACAAATAATACTGATCTTACTGATGCAAAGAGCCAGAAGTCCTGCTGAGACAATAGCCTTGACTTTTGTTATAAATGGGAACTGTAAGGAATCCATCTCAAAACATTTCTGGTATTACACTACCAGCCATTAGTCAATTCTATGCAGTGGCACCACAACATAAAATCACAATAGTCTTTTTTCCTTACAATGAAATATATAGCATTTTTGTAGCTCCTGGAAGAAAAACAGAAAGAGTCTCCTCAGTCACCTCCTCCCCTGAAAAAGAAATACCCTCCCAAAAACCTCACTCATCATCAGGAAGCAACTTCCCTTCCAAGCTCTCCTGAATCTCTGAAGGAAACCTCCACTCTAAGAAGCACTAAAGTTTTCACTGGAAGGAATGAGCCATAAAGCAGGTTTCAATATCTGGTAACTGGCAGCTCCTCAGCACAAAAGAGGGACTCCCCCTCACAACACATACACACAAAATACATACTTGGTCCAACAGAAATGAGCATGTGACAGTTCATTCATTTTTCTATATAAAATACCTAGATATAGGTGGTATAGCATGTAATTGATGCCAAAGGGTTTGTCAAGTGTGAAAATTATTACTTCAATACTTGATGCAAGAATTAATGTAAGCACATGCTTAGGATTCACCAACAAAGAGCATCTGAGAAAGCAGCAGTGGCAAGCTCACTGAACAAGGATGCAGATGTGTCTCTTAGTATTGCATTATTTTGTCCTAGACTGGTTTTATACCACCACCACCATACCTGTTTCCTTTTACAGCATATGGTAAATGGTGATTAAATTTGTCGCAAATAGTTTCATTTCTCCATCTCCACAATAAGTGGAGTTCACCTTTTTAGAGAGATGACCCTGGATCAACAGCAGTAGAGAAACAATTACTTATTAGACTAATTCTGAGCATACATTTCTTGTATAATCATGACAAATAACAAGAAAAACTTACTTGGCAATTTAGTCCACTGGCTGTAAGCAGGGAAAAATGCAGAGAAATAAGTGACCAATTCCCGTTGAATTTTAATGGAGGTTTAGTGCTTATTTCTACACAGGCTTTTGAAAACTGTTTCCTCCAGACAATTTACTGAACAGTACTAAATCAATTCTGAAATTGGAAATAAATGGCAACAATAACTTCTCAAACATTTAATAATATATTCGATCAATGATACTATATCTATCTCTACAGACATCGTACAATATAAAAATGGTCACTCAACCTCAATATTTTCAGATCTGAATTCAAAAAATATTTGTATACTTGTCTTTAAACAGCTGCTTCCTTTCCAATGCACAGTTCAGATTAAAAGAAAAATAAATACCTCAAAGACCTCATGAACATATGACCAGTTGCACTATCAGACATAACTGTTTTCTGATGCATGTTTTCTGGGTGCCATTTAGCACATGCCCTGGTGGAAAAGGTCACTATTGAAAAAAAAAATAATTCTGTACATCTTCTGTTAAAGCAAGCAACCTGTATGATAGTCATCACAGCACAGCAACACAGCACAGTATTAAAGCATTATTTTCTGAAGCAAGTTGCCTTCAGTAGTTGTTCTTAAAATGTGAAGATATTAATAAACCAGATCGTGTGTGACAAGAAAACCAATACAAGAATGAAGACTTCTAAGTTATTCCTGGTGATTAATCAACCACATCCTTACTCAATTTCAATAATAGTTGATCTAGTAAAAATGTCAATTTACAAATCATCACCTCATCACTTAACTTCATCTCATTTTAAAGCGCAGAAGAATACATAAGAACCTGTTTCACTGGATAACCTTGAAAACGAGTGAGTTTAAATTGAGTGCGATTTAGTAATACAAAAACTGCCACATAAATTTCTCACAAGTTTGGAAACAGGTTATAGGTTGCCTATAACGGAAAAGGTGGGCATCACCTCAAACCTGTTGTCACCACAACTGCCTTGGACAAGTTGAAACTCAGCAAGAAGCTACATACACCTATAGTGTTTAGACACTGATATCGCAAAGGCCTTTAATGTAGACTGATATAAAATATACACAGTAAGAAGAAATCTTTACTGAGGGAAGGAAGGTTTTGACTTCAGTGAAACTAGAAGCTATTTACTAACCAGTTAAGTAGAAGAGATGACTCCTAGTAAAATAAAGCAACATTTACACATTTACAGAAGGTAAACAACTTGAACTCTAGGACACAGAAAGTCACACCATCTCATCTTTGTAAGCAGAGAATTTGAAGGAATGAAAAATGAATCTCACTTGTGTCCAAGTCTGCCTGTAAGTCAAGCAGTTTGTAAAGTATTTTGTTTCATCTCGGTTAAGTTCTGGCCACCATTTATTTGAAAAACTTGGGATGCTGAAGCCATCATTTAACAGGAGTGGCTTATTGATTGTGCTGTTGCAGTGAAAGGATGCTCAAACTACATGCATATAACTGCTGTCCCAAAATGATTTTCCTGATAATTCAGTAACCCTCCTGCTGGTGCCAAAGCAACATAGCTTATGAAGACATCTAATGTAAATGTAGAGATAACAAAGCGTTCAAAGCACTTAGAAGTAGAGGAGACAAATTATGACACAAAGTGGAAGAAGGGACAACGTGACTGGAACTGAAAACTGATGGGAACCAGAAAAGGGAAACTGGAAGGGAATGTTGTGGTTGTCAGAGGACAGTAATTATGTAGGTAAAGTGACCAGGATTTGGAACTGCTAGGATAGGGAGAAGGTGGCAGGACAGGTGAAAAGCCAGTACTAAAAGACACTACTGAAATCATCTTGCCAAAAAGCCTGGGTTAAGAAGCTGAGTCAAGATGGGAAAGAAGAAAAGAGAAAGAAAGAAGAAGAGAGAAGAAAGCATCACATAAGAAGAAAACATGAACTAGAAAAATAGAGCTAAAAGATGCGTGAAGTGCAGAGCTGGAACAGAAAAGATAACTAAGAAGGCTAGGACAGAAGGCTGGATTCTGTACTTGAGAAGTGTAACAACCTACTTTGCCTACCAGAGTATACTGTTTACTGCAACTCAGAGTTTAGTCCATATGACTGACACTTACCATTTCTTCTCTCAACAGATAAGTGATTGACAATGTCTTTATATGTTCACTGTGTCTCCTAAATAATCCCAAATTCCCATACAATTTCAGGGTCAAGGACATATATTTGCTCTCTTGGTGCACAAGATATGCAATAAACTTTTGAGACTTCTAAAAGGTAAACATAAGAAATATACTTATAAACCTTGTGTAAGAAAGCTTTGAGCTGCTAACAATTCCTCTGTTGTTTTCCTTCCTCTTCCCTTTATTTTCTGTGACTTTTTCTGAAGTCTTCCTAAGTTCATTCTCACTCCACACTTTTGACACCACACAATGTTCTTCGGTTTCCTTAATGACCAAGCAGAGATGAGAAGAATAGCAATGTGCTTAATGTTCTACTTACAAATTTCCATCAGTAGCTCTCCAGGGCTAGATCCAAAGTACAATAGCAAAAGAATCCATATTCAGATACATTGTCTATTAAGTAGCCTCCTTCAAGTATTATTGCCACACTTGCTTAGCTATTATGGTTTACTGTTACCTAAGTAGTAAGTAGAAGACTATGAAGTTCAATGATGACTGAAAAAGAAGACGACAAAGTAGTTCAATTGCCATTTTCTGTGTATAACATTTAGTAATTTCACAATCTTCAAACACTGCATCACATTTGTATTATTTGGATATGACATTTCTGCACAACAGGTGAAGAGGACAAAGGCCTTCTCCCTCTATTAAGTTCAAGCAGAAGACCCTGGGACAAAGCAGAGCAGTCCTCGGTCCGGCAGAAACAGGAGAGAGCCAAGCTCATTTCAGTCACAGTCACGGGACAGGACTCCTCGACATTCCTCTTCTCATTTCACCTGGACAGTTGCTCTAAATCAAGAACTCAGAAGTCAATTCCCAAACAGCAACAATGCATTCATGGGTCCAATTCCCCTTCCCTTTACAAATCCTATAAATACACTACTCTAAACACAAGCCACCATATGCATCATGCCTGACAGTTTCACTAGATTAATGAATTAAATCTAGCTATAAAACAGGAAAGTTGTGATTTATGGATAAATAAATGTATTCTCAATAGCCTATAACTGCAATGAAAATTGAGTGAGTCATTCTGCTTTAAAAACATCAGAAAAAGAAAAGCAGATACAGCCACACCAGGTCTCAGTTCAGCCTCTTTCTCCTTTAAATCCATAACTCATTTCACCTGGCCAAAAGCAGAGCAGGCTGATCAGCAGTCCACCGCTGTCACATTGCCTAATTGGTTTGTTTCCAACATCTCTCCTCCAGAGGAAGATGCCAGCTTAGTTCAACTAATTTAACTGTCATGTTATGTGCTGGAGGGACCAAACCCTTTCTGTACTTTGCCCTGGGTCACCCTGCATCCATGGCACAACCTGAAACTTTTTTATTTCTAAAGCTTTCAGGACATTTCATTCATTAAAATTTAGGCCTCTGTCCACCATTTTGCTTCCCCTAATCCACAGAGTTGTCATTAGCAAAAATTCTGCTTTCTCCATCAGCTGCCATGGAGTGAGAAGTCTGTGAGAAGTCCAGCAGCTCCCTTCCCGTCCCAAACCATGCATCAGTCTGGTGGGACATGCAAGTGCTGCCAAAAGCTATGAGGCAACAGCAAAGGGACATGACATGACATTCCCGTGAGCAGCTGTGCAGGACTTGGGTCCTTCCACCCCTACACCACGTACTTGTATTTTCAAAATGTGTTATGGTGCCTGCTCCTGAAGAGATCCTGCAGTGAGTGATCTGCAATTAGGCACGGATAGTTAAACAAAGCTCATTTCAAATCAGAGCAACTCCCCTGAGTCCATTCTGGCAGAGCAGAGATTATGAAATCAAAGACGTGCTCTGACAATGGTACACACATACCTTCATTTAGGGGCAGCACACGACATGCAGTCACTGTGATGAAATTACATCACCTGGGGAACTTCCAGGCTCACTATGGGAGTACCACTTGCCTGCCAGTGGAGCCAGCCATCTGTAGGTATCAGTGACAGCCTCTGCTGGGCCCAACCTGGCCTTCATGTGACAAGTAATTGTTCCAGCTCTCCAGAGCCTCCTGAGTTAGGGTTGGTGAAAGGCACCCCAGGAGCCTGCAGGCAACCTCCTGAGACAATGGGATTCCTTGTGACTGTAATTACATTTTCTTATTAACTAGGAGTTATTAACAACTTCTCTTTATTCCATTTGGAATAGAAGTATGTATTTTTGTCAACTGTTATTGTTTTAAAACAAACACCATATTGAATGGTCCTCCCAAGCAGCTGCAGCATTTCTTCTGCAGCCAAGACAGCCCAGTTAACCCCACCGTCTCATGTGGACAGAGAAATCGGGAGGTACACCTCTTTCTTGCCCCTCCTGTCAGCAACCATGTCCTTCAGTAAGGCAAGAGTGAGTACCCATCTGCTCCCAAGGAAGCTGCCACAGACCAGCCCCAGCTCCCTCTAAAAGCACACAGGTCAGCATCCAATTTATCTGTTCTCAGTTTGGATGACACATTTGACAGGACAGGACATGGAGGAAGGAGTCTGCTCCTTTCCTCAAGGGCAGCAAACCCCACTTGGGGGATGAGAAGCCACCTGACCGCAGGACACGGCAGAATGAGGAAAAGGTAGAATTTGTTGCAATCCAGAAAGCAGCAAACTGTTTTTCACTGACCTGGAACTAAGTTGTAATGCAAGACTATGTCTGCAAGGACACTGCAGGTGGGGCAGAAGTTCTTCAGAGGAATTATCCGGTTTACCTCAAAACTTTGTTTTCTTTTATTCAGCCCTCCTCCTCACTCACCTTGCCATCCCCAATATTTTTTTTTTATTTATTTTAAACTTAGCTCTTTGAATTTAAGATCTTTCTGATACTTTGGGGGAGCTCATTATTGAAAGTTTAGGCCTTCTCATCTCAAACATCTGTCCAGGTCAGAGCCCTCTTTCTCCTTAGTTTTTAACAGGAGAGATTTTCTTGATACTATTATTCAACTACAACTTAAACTGGAATATCTGTTCCTGGTGTTCTGCAGTAACATTAGCTGCACATGCCTTTTCGACTCCAGATAACTTCTATCAAGATTTTATTAAGAATACAAACAATAAAAAGTTGATTCCCCACTCGCTATGTTCTTTGGATGCACTGTCTTGATAATGTTCTCCTGCCTTGTGCATTTCCCCCTCCTGTTCCAAGTCATGACACAATAATATGAAGTTTACAAATCCTTTCTATCATAATAACCCATGATTACACATCCATTTTAGTAATATGAAAACCCCCCAAAAAAAAAACCCCAAAAAAAGCCTTTTTCTTACCAATCTGTAGAGTCTAAAATGACAAATTTCAGGAAAGGTTGTCTTTGCTGCATGACATTACCCTCATTTAGTGCTGGGGAATCTCTTTGGGGCATTCTATCAACTGCATTTCTGTCACTGTACCGTTATTCCACTATAATATTCATATACCCTGGCCTTGGGAGAGAAAATATACTATGCAGCACTTAAAGCTCATCTGGCAAAATATTTACTATGAACACAAATACTCCTCCTCAAAATAAGACTTCTAAATCCTGTCTATGAATTCAGTATGGAAGTAAAAAGACAATACTGATAAAAGTCCTTTTTCATTACAGACATAATTTAGAATTGTAATCAATATTAAGAGACTTCATATTTCTTTGATAGTCTTTAATTAGTGTTTTTAAACTGCAGTGTCATTACATAAAAACTTTTTACGGAAGATAATCAGGTAATAAATATGTCATCTCTTCCATTATTTCATCTTTATGGAAAAGTAGGTTGATGATTTTAGCAAATGGGTTTTGTTGGGAAAACTCTAGTGCCCATAAAGTTGTTCCTGAAGAAAATCCAAGCAGAAAAAATGATTTCTGCATTCCACAGAAGAAGAGAGAAGCTTTCTAGAGCAACTGTCCTATTGCTGTTGTACGTTACCCTCTTGCAGATGTTGCTTTTAAGTGTGTGTCAACAATTTAAAGATGGAGTTTGCTACTCACACTGTGTGACTTCCTTCTACTGAGGATTTATGAGAAGAGAGAAGGAAGACCACAGATCACAGTTGCACAATGCCTAGGAGACAAGTAGCAGTCTTCTCATCAGTAAGGTGTGCATGACTTTTTTTCTCTACTGTTACAGCTAACTAGTCATAAAGTAACTCTGAAGTAACCAAAAAGGTCACACTACTTCAAAAGTTTCCTAGCCATGCAGGTGAAGTGCAGTTTCACAATTACAGCAGAGCAGGTGTAAGTTGTGAAGTGGTTTAGTAGGGTGCAGTGGGGAGGCTGAAGGGGAAAGGATGGGAGTGATGTTGAGAACAGGGGTTTCCCCATTCCCTCATTATCCAAAATCTTCACTACTCCCATGGACCACAGCAGTCCTCTCCACTCCAAACAGCCCCTTCTAGGATCCACTTTACACCTTCCTCACCTCCCAAATTCCCCTTGCCTGGTTTTAGAAAAATATAGTGATAAACCTGGCAAAAGTGAGTATCTAATCAAATTTTGGCACTTTGAATGATGCTGACTTAATAATAACAGAGATGCCCAGCTAATCGCAATGTCCAAAAGAGATAATCTCTCATCTCATTTCACCTCAACCACTCTGCAGGTCATTAGTGAAAAGATAAGAGGATGGCAGATTGTGATTAGAAAAACCTAGGTCCTTTTGGTCCTTTCTTAGGTCTTGCCAAAATATTAGTGAATATTCATTGATTCAAGCTCAGAAAGGCATCTTTTTTAAACACACAGGACTATTTAAGTTCCACTGTCCCACCTTAAGACCTAGTTTTCTCATCAAGTTTTGTTTTATTTCTCATGCTATTAGCAGTTTCCATCAATGAATATCATCTACATTGCACATTTTAATTTAGCTTCAGCATACCCTTGAGGTCATTAAGCTTTATTATTCTCACAGTGCAAGTGAGAAAACTGAAACACAACCAACAATCTGGTCATTTCCTCCACAGTACTCGAGTCCCTGGGCTGTGCCAAGCAGACTGGCACACCGGCTGCCAAGAGTGTAGCTGGATTCACTACCTGCTGGCACTGGGAAGTGCGTATCATTCTCAAAGACAGCATGAAAAGTGTATTTCCACTTCCATCATTCCTCTAAAAGTTTTTCTAACTCTTCCAAATCAGATGACAAAACAGAATTTAGGTACAAAACTCCTTAAGGTGAGGGAAAAAAGAAAGCTCAGGAAGTAGCATATTATTTTTTATGTTTACTTTGAAGAAATTTGAATTTAGGCAAGTGTGACTGAAGCAGCCATGCACATGTCACGTTATCACCTAACTTCTTCTACAAAGTCTGTTTTTACAGTTATTTTTATACTACTGTGCTGCACAGTTTTACAGTGTACTTGACTTCATGGCACTACACACAAATTGAGTTTCAGCACCTTCACAGTGAAGTGGTGTTGATCCAATGATATATTACTCAAAACGTGTAGCCTGCTGAGGGAATCAACAGGGAACCTGTACTTTTTAAATTAGGTTTTTTTCAGCTTATATAGATCGACAGTAGCAAAGTTCATGGGTCTTATCACTGGTGGTAGGCCTGGTGTACTTTACTAACAAATTGAATGTTATTTTCAGAAGCAGCACTATAGTGGCAGGCTGAGCCTGAGGCATCCAGTCACCTTCTCCTGTGCCCTACATTCATTCACTCCTTTAATTAACTACAGAGATTTGGTAACACTATGGATCTGTTTTTTGTTTTATGTGTTTCCATCAATGATACACATTAACAAAATGACCCCTTAGGAAATAAACAGAAAGTAACTGATAAACAAACACAATGCAAAAACAAATACATTAAAATAGTCTTAACTTTTTATAATTAAGGCAGTATCCAGGCCATTCCATTCAGTTTCTTGTAACTCTGAATGACAATTACTGACCCTCATTTAAATTTTGAATTATCAGTGTCAAAGCATCCCAAGTGCTGATGCTGTTTAATTCATGTAAGCTGACAGCCATTCAATATTCAGATCCATTAGAAAGATTTGGAAATCATTGACTGCTCAAGAAATGCACTCAACAAAAGAACAACCACATCCCTCCCATCTGGAAAGCAGCAGACCCTTGTGCCTTTGAAAAGTGTCCATCAAGGCCCAGGAGTGAGAGACAGGATTTAAGACACCTTCCACTTTTTATTAAGCGAGTTTTGAAGCATTTCCAATCAATGCACCAAGAGGGACCACATTTCCAGTGAGCACACTTCTATATCACTGAATTCTCTGTAACAGGATGCTATAGAGACCAAAAAAAGTATAAACAGCCTCAGAAAGATCAGCATCACCACACGTATGCTGTGTCCATGGCTGCCCATTCATGTGACCGTCTGCAGACTACTCTCCGCTCCAGCTTACAGGACAAGCATGACTATTTGTGTGCCAAGTCATGATTGCTCCATCCCACACACAAACCCTGCACCTCAGATCTAACAAGCTTGGAGCCTGAAATGCTCTCATGGAAACTTTTATGTAAATACACAGGGCATTGGGTGTATTTTAAAAACATATGCTTTACCTAAGGTGCTGGAAGAAACACTTTCACTCACGTATAAGGGTAGAGAGAAACGTGGGCTGGGTCGTCACATCCATTAATTTTGGCCTCAAAATTTGTCTTCTCTTGTTCAGCCTCAACCTTCTGTGACAAGCAGAAGTTTGGAGGTATCTTCATTTCCATAATAAGCTAACACCTACAGATATCTATTTAAAAAAGTATTCATGACCAAAAAAACCCCAAACACTTCAGAATATATTCCAGCTGTTACAAAGGCTGAGCGTTCCAAAGTGCACACAACAAGCTACAGGGAATTTAGTTTTAGTTCTTCCTTGACCTTTTTGTCCCCCCACTTTCCATCTTCCATTGTAGACCATGGGCTAGAACAGGGTGAGGGGACTGTGGGTTTTTTTTATTACATAGATGGTTTATTTTGCTCTGCTGTATAGACCACATTGGTCATCATATTAGAAGGTTGTACCAGAATTTATTTCCAGACTGAAAAGGGTATAGGTGGGGTGTTTTTCTGGTTTGGGTTTGTTTTACTGCTTTCCTCAGTTACCCAAGCGACAGATAGCCTACAAGGTTTATCTGGATTTCTCTTATTCATTAGACCACTAATGGTATATTGGAAGGTCTGCCTATTTTATCTTAGACACTCAGGAGATTAATCTTCCAAAAATAATTTTTTTTTATTTGTACAGTATATCTATAAGAAATTTAATAACCTACAGTTTGGAGAAAATAAGATTAAAAGATCTAATGTATTTTTTGGACCTTCAAATGTAATCAAAATTTACCAAAATGCCTCTCCTATCTCTTTAATTGGATGTGAATCAGAATTTTGTCCAGCCTTCTGCTGAAAGACATTCCTTGGTCAAATACAGTCTCCAGTTCTTCTTTTTAAAAAGTTGCAATGACACTGTAGGGGAAAAGTAATCAAGAAAGATGGAACTAAATTTAAATGTAAACAATGGAAGTATGCATATTATGCATACACCTCCTTAGAGCAAGAATGAAATCCTACCTGTAAAAACCCAAATCCAGTTTGTCAGATCAAGATGGAGAAACTCTCTCAACCACTTTGTCTCCCAGACAGAATCACGGGGTGGCAGGAGGAAAAGTTTCTCCCAATGTGACTACAGAACTAATTAATTATCTGTTCCAAGCACTTGTTTTTTACATAATTTATACTCAATACACTATACTTGTAGAGATGATTAGTGCACCATATGCCTGTCCCACAAATAGTCATAAAGGAGACAATCTGCTAATTAAAATCTCATTTCTTTATTAGAGAGCAGGAAACCACTATTCTTTCTGGATGTGCAGACCTCTAGCCTCCTAATTAATCTACATCACTCATTAGATATAGATAGTCTGGCCAGACCTAAAGTTATTTAAATGCATCTCTAAGACAGAACATAAAACAGCCAAACCGCAACCACTCAGTTCTGTATCCTCTGCAACACTGCACTGGAAATACAGTCTCTAATTACAGCAGTGTCAGAATTAATCACGAGCTCTGAAGTAAGTTTCTAATTTTTATCATCACAAGCCTATGACTAATACTGAAATTCATCCAGATAAATGTGGATATCTCCATTGAAGCTAGCCACCCTAGCCTCTTCTGCAGTTCAGCAAGGATCTTGTACACAGCGAGTCAACAGCATCTCAGGTGCAATTTGTCAAATCTTAACCATCAAAAAAGGACACAAATGAGTTGTAGCCTAAACAGGACTAGTTTCCAGGGAACACAAGGGAACTAAGAATGATCTGTCTAGAAATAAATGTACACACTTTTGATACCTATGTCAGATGAGATTAATCTTGTGATCCCTGCTTACATTACAGTTGCAAAGGGCTTATGTAACAGGGAATCTACAATTTCTTTTAATTCTATAATGAACAACATTGCTAAAAAACATCAAAGTCCAGCAAATTTATTTTAATTCACAGTTTTCTGTCATACTTACTAACCATGTGTCCTTATATTTACCCATTCTACTACTTTGTATCCTCATTTTTAGACTGCTTGAACATTTACAAATGATTTTGTTTTCTTCTTCCCTTAAGCACACACTGTTGTTTCCTTTGTGACATTTGTGAACACTTTATATGACGAATACCATTTAATTCAGCTGGGCCCACTGCCGTCATTTAGCCAAACACTACAACTACTACCCAGTTGATTTAATCTGTTTTCACGAATCAGTCCCTGTCAGTCTCTTCTCAGAATTTCTTCCAACCTGTCAATGTTCTCACACTACAGCAGTGAGATGTCTGCAGCATCCAAACTCGGCTTGCACCAGGTGGTCTTTATAGCTCTCTCAAGAAATCATCTGCTATATACAACTTTTTTTTTTTTCCCCATGTGAAATGTGGCTGATGTGTGTAAGACTGAGTTGACTATTTGCTGCTTTTACAATAATGGAGTGTGCTGTAGCAATTACACCTACACTTATGTGCCATCTGGACAAGTGCTGTCAGTGAAAAATAAATTGCAGATGAGGCGCCATTACTTTTTAAATAACTATTTTCAGTCTACATTTTAGGACAAGTGTCTTACTAAACTGCAAATGCACACTCAGTCCTGCAGTTGTTAAACTGATATTAAAATGAAAAAATACCAAGACTTAAACTTGAAGAGCATCAGAAAAATAATCTTGAGGTAGAACTTGGCTGAAATAAGTAATCACAACATCACTCCAAAGTTTGCTCAAGCTGGAACTCATGAATGCTCCTTCTGTTTTTCATATGCCTGAATTAGAATCACCGTGCCAAAAATGTCTGTCTATCCCAATATCAGAGTACATGATGCAACAGCCCTTAAACACACACACACACACACACACACACACACTCATCAACATCTTTACTTTTGCCATATAAATCAGGAGCAATCTTTGTGAATAACTCATGTGTGAACCACTTTGAGATTTTCTGTCCTGAAAGAAGACCCATCTGTTATTACTGTATTCATAAACTAGTAAAAATGTAAAAAAACTGTGTGTATCCACATAATGAAAGAAAACAGTCTTCAGAGAAAATGCGGAAATAATTTATTTCCTTAGAGGATTCCCAAGCATTTCACAAATGTTGATTAAATCTCATAGTCTCCCTGTGGGTAAACTTTATTTGGAGAATATTTTACAAACTGATAATCTAAGGCATAAACTATGGCAAATCACTCAGTGGCAAATCCAGACAATTTAGGAAATCGTATGCTAAGGCTTATCTACTACTCTAAACCTCTTTCAGCTGTTAACAAGAAACAGCTTACTAAATTTATAGACTCATAGACTAATCTACGTTGAAAGGGATTTCTGGATGTCACTTGGTCTAACCCATTGCTCAAAACAGGGCAAACTTAGATTAGGCTCAGGGTCTCCTCCAGGTAGGTTTTAAATATCAGCAGCAGCAGAGACTCCACAAGTTCTCTGGTCAACTGGTTCCAGCACTTGAGTACTCTCATGGTGATTTTTTTTTTTCCCCCTTTGTATCTGACTGGAATTGTCCTTTTTGTAAATCGTGCCTGCAGCCTCTTTTCTTTCCATTGTGCACTGTCAAAAAAAGACTGTCTTTTCTATATCCTCTATTCGGGTAGATTTAGACAGTCATGAAATCTTCCCTTCATTTTCTCTTCTGAAGACTGAACAAACCTAGCTCTCTCGGTCTCTCCTCATATGTCATCCACTCCAGCACCATGACCATCATTCTTGCCCATCAATGGACTTGCTGCAGTATTTCAATGTCCACCGTGTATTGGGAAGCCAAAACAGGACACAGGACCATACTTGTTTGTCTTGAAAACACAGCCCAGGGTGTAGTTGCCTTCCTCCATCACAAGGGCACACTGAGTTAGCTTGTTCAACCTCCGCCACATGAGATTTCAATTAGCCCAGCCAATTTTCCAGCTTGTTAGGATCCTTCTGAATAGCAGTTCTGTTCCCCACTGTATTCACCGCTCCTCACAATTTGGTACTATGCACAACATTGTTGAAGGTGTACTTTGACCCACCATCTAGCTTGCTGCATTAAACATCATTAGCTCCAGCATTGACTTCTGATGGGAAGACACTAGTAAACAGGCACTTGGAGGGACTATGCATTGTTTAACATCCTTTCTTTCACTAATGGGAAATTAAGCTGAGCTTTGGCTCTCCAAATTATTTTTTTTCCTACTTGGGCAATGTCTCGAAGGCAAGTGTTGAAATTCTGCTATTCAGCTTGCTCACTTTTCTCATGGTTGCTGTAGCCAAGGCTGTCTACAGCCTTCTCATTCCTGATCAATTCTTCTGTATTTATGATTAGCAGATACAACAAAGTACCTTCACTATTCAATCTCTTGACCAACTATGTGAAGAGACAGTTCTCAGTCTCTTCAAGAGGATTTAAGGCCATTCTCACTAGGCTGACAAGCCTGTTGGCAAAGATGATTTTGCCTCACATTGTCACACTCCTGCCTCTGCAGCAGCCTTCATTACTTAAAAAGGGTCCTATAGTTACAGAAGCCAAAGCTCTGACTGTGACTCCAGGTGCACAACCAGGTGTTCACCTACAGGGTGCATGGGTTTCTAATCTAAGCCTTTTCCACTTACTGGGCCAACTGTGGAGAACACAACCCCATCCTCTCCACTTTCACCCAGAGTCCAGTGCACAGAGTCAGTACTTTGAAGGTGTCCCTTGGTGGTATCACTGTGCTCAGTAGCAAGGATAAAAATTTGAGGGTGAGACTATTGGACTTTTTGATACTAAATGAATAAAACTCAAACATGTATGTAAATAAATATGTATAAACTTAATTTTAAGTTCTTTCTGAATTTTAACCACATGTCTTTTAGCATCAGAAATACAGTGTTGATTATGTGGTGTGAGAAATAGTTACTCAGAAGTTTCTCAGTCTGTCTCAGTCAGATTGGCTCAAGGCTGGTATAGTCAAAGGTTTTAATGTTCGTTGATGAAAGTACATACAGCCTTATCACTGTGTCTACCTTAGCTATACATTCAATTCCTTTTTTTTTGTCACTGTTCGTATCTTTTTCACCCGTGCAACAAGTTCGTGAGTAACATACAGAGGATAGACATGTAACACATCACTGAGCTGAAAACTGAGTATAAGCACAGACACATTCATGGTTAGCAAGCTCTAGATAGCAACAACCTATGGTAATTGCACAGTTGACAAAATAATTCAATGGATATCACCAAATTTTTGTCTATGAGGGACACGTTTTTCCAAGAATCTTCAGATTGCTTTTACTTAGAGGATCTAGAGATATGGAAGAGTTAGCCATAATTCCTAAATTCAACTACACAAATTAAAATCCTCTGTTTCCTTCTGGATATGACTGTATTTCAAGCACCCAAAACCTGAAGAGGATTTTATAACAAATATACTAACATGACTGTTCTGGGGCCTGACTTCTTTTAACTGATATTGGTATTTCCGCCATCTCTTAGTCTTCTAATCAGCTATAATACTTACTTACTGTTTGTTAAAGTCTGTTTGCAGTAGACTTCTAGAGGTCCTCACCTACCAGGGGAAAATATATGTATTTCCTTCTCTAATGAACCTTGCTATTCTCTCAGAGATTATTTTGCCCCAGCAAAAACACTGTCTGGCACTGTGTTTTCATCATATATCATACATTCATCGTACATCATTATTTATTGCTACTCACTCGTTAAATTTTCATTAAAAGAATTTTAAACATTTTTTCTAGAAAAATATAACATTGAATATTGCAAATTATAACATCAATAATAAAAATGCTGGCACTCAGAAAAATATCTGAAACCATCAAGTTAAATTACACAATGCAACATTTATAAAACACTAAAATAAATGCTCTCCTTTTCTTTCCTTCCTCTCAAGCATTAGGACATACATCTCTGGTTAACATGCACATTGACACTCAGAAGGACAAAAGTAATGCAGGAGGGCATGGGAGCATGAATAAAGAAACAGAAAATGCCTGTTTGGTGCAGGAAGAATGAAGTTTTACATGTTGTTTCATTTTTAACTCAACACAAAAACCACTCTGTAAAATAAAACACACTTTGAATTTACAGGAGAACAAAGCACAAAATGACTTGAAGTACTGTCTTGATTTTCTTTCTCTCTCCTAGAAATTCAGTGTTTTATTATTTCCAAAGCTGCGCAGCAGAATAGCAAAGTGAGTACAGGGTATCACAATGGCTGCTTAGTACATTATTGACTACAGTAAGAATTGCCCATAGAATTGTGCCTCATTTGGAATAATGATTTAAAAAGAAAACATGACTACATCAACTGAAAGATTTAGTGCATTAAGTATCAACCTGGTAGGCTTGCAGGGACACTTGGCAGAAATTTGTGATCTCAGGTAGACAGAAATCTGTATCATCATTCAGAATATGTTTTATTTAATTACTGACCTGCTCTAATACCTTTGACATGTCAATTAATGTCCACGTCTGTTCTCTTTCCATTCTTCGCTAGTTAAGAGCATAAAGGAAGAAATTATTCCTACAGAGGAAGAACTTAAAACAATGAGATGGATCACTATCTTAATTGAAATCTGTATGCTCCATTATAACAAAAATCAACAATATAGTTATCATCATTATCATTGGATAGTTATCATTAGAGCTAATCAGAGAAACTTTAATAGAACTAGTCTAAAAGAAAAACAAGGTCTATTTCCACCTCTGCTCTGTTTTGTAATAAAATTGGAAATTTTATTCACAGTGTCAAGCTCCCAAGCTTGGTGTTTCAGAACAATCACTTTTTTCTTATTTATAGATTTCCCCTTATAAAAGGGAAACACTGTAAAAATAATTCTGATTGAAAAATCATTGTAGAATTTGCCTTTACAAAGAATATTTTTCAACTTTTAGTTTCCTGATTGAAAGAAGTCACATTCTCAAAATCTCAAAAACTTACACAGAAGTTTTGAGAAATTACATAAAAGTTTCTATCCTTTATGCTAGCTACGCTGTCATACAGAACATACGTTTTCCACCATTGATTACATCTCTGCATCTGCAAAGCAGTATTTCTCATTCCACTTTTAAGAAATGCTGTAGCATCTTATAACACAGTAAGAGATCTCTTGGAACTCAACGCTAGCCACATAATTTAAACACAAAATATTATGCAGTAATTGTTTGACAGAGAAAACAGCAGGCTTTGCTTTTCCTTTTTTTACTTATATTTGTTATTCTGAGTTGCCTTGCTGAAGTCTCAACCCTGCAGCCCTCAGTCAAAAGCAGCTTGATTACATGAAAGCTCAATGGAGTCTCAGCAGTAAAGTAAAAGGAAAAAGGAGGGAGAAATCACAGAAATGGATGTTCGAGGACACAGCTACTCAGGGGTCTTGCCCTCACCGGAAGCTCCGATTTGAGACTATCCATCAAAGCCCCATGAGAAAATTCTTATGCAGCTGATACTTTCCCAGGCTATTGCTACAGCATGCTGTTGGGAAATTGTCCAGTCAAAACCCACTACCCAGACACACAGTGTGATAGTTCAGGCAAAGCAGCAACACTATTCATGTCACTGAGGCCAAAACATTTTTCTTTCCTTTTTTCTTCTCAAATAAGCACTCACTAAAAAGGCAGGAGAAACAGAAAGCTGTTCCTGCAACTCAAGTAAAGATAATCAAGAAATCCTAACGTCCTTTTCAGATGTGGACAATACAGCTGGGACCACTTGCTTGGCTGCACAGTCAGTGATCTCTAAGCAGTTCAAAAGGAGATGCAGGTACCCACAAACATACAATAGCACCCCATTTCAGATGAAACAGAGAAAGGTAGGAGAAGGAACAAGGGAATGCCATTTGCATTATTCTCCCCCATCATAACACAATTTAACCTTTAGATAGTACTTTTCTAATCTTCTGAGGGCTTTTAAAACACAACCTACTCAAATATAATAATCTTTACATTCGGCTGCCTGTAGTTAGCTATCATGGTAAACACAACAAAATAGCTCTGTTCTGATCATCTCAGCTGTGCTCCATATAGGAACTGTTATCACCAAAACAATTCTGAGTTCACTGCTTTCCTCCTGGGGTTGATCCACATTTGCTTTAAGCAAGTAAAACATTTTAAATGAGTCAAATAGGAAAGACAATAGCAGAGTTTCACTAAAGTAATGTTATTGCATGAGTTTTCCTTCTTTCCTTGTACATCTTGTGTTGCAAGACCTTGTCTTCAAATGTGTCATTTATCAGCATAAAAATTGCTTACTACTCGTGGTATATTATTTTTCCAAAGAGGAAGTGTAATTCATTGAATACTGAAGGGGGGTTGAACTAGATGACCTTTAAAGGTCCCTTCCAATCCAAAATATTCTATGATTCTAAAGTCTCTTATTTTTCCTTACAAGCTTATTAAAAAGTTGAGACACACATATGTATACCCAGCTACCTATATGTGTTTTTGCATATGCATTTTATTTATGTATAGTCCCTCTCAGGAAAGGAAGAAGTTAAATATTTTAGCAAATCAGAAAGCTAGAGTAAAAATTCCATGCTTCTTATCACATTGAATATGTAAACAAGATTAGGAAACGTGACCCTGAACTGCAGTTAAGAATATTTCTATTACACAATCTAGGTCATTTTTTTTAATACACACAAAAAATACCAGCTCTGTAACTTATTCTTCCTGTTCACAAAGCTACTTGTGTTAGGGTCCTTTCTAGAAACTAAGCTACTTAAAATATTTACTCTTCCTGTCTCTGAATTAAGCATGTTGTAGAGAGACATTTTCTGTTTAGAAAAGACACTTTCTTCCAAATGTCACCAATATTTTTATGATTGCTATATGTTTTGTATCACAAGGAGACAAAAAAGTAGCTTTGTAAGAAGACTGAAAGAAATCAGACTGAATTTGAGCCTTAACCTTATTTACAGTGATAAGAATTTAAGCAAACAAAAGCAGACAATACACAAACCAGACAATGATAATTTGCATAGCTGTGCATCAAAGAACTCTTAAATAAAAGAGAATTATGCATTCACTCATCATTGCACTTAAAATCTCTGGCAGAACTAGAAATTAAAAAAAATAATCAAGATTCATGAGTCTTTGCTGCTTTAATTGTAAGACTAAACTCTTACAAAATGGGGGAAAACAGAAGAGAAGAAAGGGAAAGAAGTTAACTCTTCTATGCTGAAGAGGAGACTATCTAATTTCAGGCTGTGTGTCTAACGTACAGAAAACATTTTTACTTGAATATCACTTCTACGTTAATCTGGATGGACTTGGACTTGTAATACTTAGACAAATGAAGTATTGTTTAGGTGTTCACTTACCCTTTCAAAACCACTAGATTTTCTCAGAGCATGATGAAAAAGCAGCACAAAAACTTATTATTGCTTTTTTCTTTTTTCTTCTACTATGTTTGGAGGGTTTTTTTGTACTATATAAGCTATTAAACCCCAAGTATTAGATGTATTTCAATCATTCTGATATACCAGTGAAAACTTGTTTTCATAGCTGGAGGCTTCAAAGTTTAATAAATATTTCTAAAGCACTTTGAGTTGTTTTATGAAATACTACTGAAGTCAAATAAAATATCATCTTATTAATAAACTGCCTCTCCTGGAGACGGATGCATCAGCTCCCCAGAGAAAGAAAACCAGCAATCACTACATAATAATAATGGAGAAAAAGTTAAACTCAAGCAGATGTTTGTAGTTTGGGCAGCACCAAACAAAATTTTGTTTCGCTTATCCGTTTCTATTCCTACTTCCAACTTGAATCTCTGCTCACATTGAGATGGTGCAACATAATACTTGAGATGCTGGGCACCTTGTCCCTATTATTCTTAGATTTTAGCAGACAAGACCTATTTGCCACAGAAGGGAGGATAAATCATTCCTTCACCACATCTTTGAAAAAATGACACTGATCTGACCTACTAGAACATTTCTCACATGCCAGTGTTCTGTGGAAAAGAACCTTTGGTACATTTGGGGTAGAACCATCTTTCCATTTCATGTACAGACTGCCTAGCACTGTGACACATCAATTTTGACTAGGACATCTCAGTCATTATGACAGAACAAACAAGTTTAACACAAGCATTGTCCCAACACTTTAAAAAATAATTACAATTTTCAAACAGACCATTGGAAATATTAATGATGGAAGTTATAAAGTAGAAGAGTAGTAGGCAGAAAATAATTTCTTACATCATTTTTAGCTTAAAATTCCATCCTTTGTGAATATAAGAGATTGTTAAATGCAGCATACACGTGATGCTTTAATTAGCTTACAAACACATAAATCTGAAAAGAAAATTAAAAATGCTTTATACACTTCAGTTACTTGGAGAAGCTGATGGGAGTAGGGAGAGGAACACTGAGCTGAAACAATTTCCTCCAACCCCCTTGACAAAAGAAATCTGTTCTTCGACTGGTTTAATCAAAATGTCCTATCATTTCCCTAAAGAATTCTCTTTTGCTGCTTCAGCAGAATTTCCATTCTCCCTTTGCCCTTCAACATGATGCTGTCTCACAAGAGACTATGGTCACTTCTATATTTTAACACCATCAAAATCCTCAGAAGGTCAATTTCTCAGACATTTGAAGGTTTTCCTGTCTACTAAATTAGAAAATGATTCAGCACTATAATTCTCAAATACATTTTAAGCTCACTGAAAGCACAGACCCTAAAGGAGTAGCTCCTTCCCCATAGAGTAAGGCCCTATTGAATTAAATAAAACTTACCAAATAATTAAGAATTTGCAGGATTGAGCTCTTAATCTTTTCAAGAAACTCTTGGAGTTTTAACATATAGAGAAATAGCAATGAGGCAGACATTAATGTCAATCTACTACATTTAAAAAAAAAAAATCAACAACAGTATGACCATCAAGACAACATACAAAGGCAGCAAATAGTTTCCATCTGAGTGGAACTACTACAGTAGAAGGTAAGATGAAAGAAGTTTACGTAAGCTGTGAATGGGTGCTCTAAGATTTCTAGTCAACATTTATATGTATATATGAATGTGCCATAAATATCACATTTGCAACTAATTTTCCCAATTATCCATATAAAATCTTGTATAAACTTGCAGCACAGCTAATACTGTACCTATTTCATCTAAGCAGCACCTAGAGAATCCAGATTTAACTCAAGTATTACAGGGTATATAAGAAGAAGTTCAAAAAGAATTAAGTAACTTGTTATTTATCTGCAATAAAAAAAATGTTCTACCAAGAGAAAGTTTTGAATGCTGGAGGGGCAAAGACAACTGAAGAGGATAAGAAAGAAGTTGCCAGTTGTTCAGCTGGTCGCTATTTAATACCCAGCCCAGACAGATGTGTTTCCCCACCTGCTCCCTTGTCATATCTGAACCTCCTGTAAAGAGGAAATAGAACTGCCGATACTAAGCGAGAGTCCACATTGACACTTGGCCCATTCCCCATCTCACTCAAATTAATCCATCCAGAAAGGCCTGCAAAGGAGCCAGAGTGAAAGGGAGAAACTTCAGTGAGCTCCCTGCAAGCTACCATTCATCAAGCATCCTGTAATAACAATTTCACATTTCACAGGCCAGTTTAGAGAATTATCTGATGTGAATCTTCCCTTGCCTTTTCATTTTTCCCTTGCTTCCTCTTTAACCAAAATTGCTACTGGAGCATCACCTATGCACACCTGGAAACCACAGCATGAATCTGGGTTTGGTTCTTGGTTCTTAAGTTAAAAAGAAGACAAAGCTCAAAACTGCACTGAAGTTTAGGAAGGAGACTAGAAATATATACTTCAAAGCCTGGTTTAAGTAGATGTCCCTCCAAATAAATACTACCCTTCAATGAACAGAAGAGGAACCATTCACACCATTGCTTAGGCAAAACCACAAACTCTTCCTCTGTGCAGATTGGGAGTGG
>NW_010201064.1:3782-18711 GCF_000695765.1 Mesitornis unicolor | reverse complement strand
TGCTGAAATTCTGCTGGCAGGTTAAAGGCTGATTTCACTTCTGAGTAATACTCAACCACGCACTCTTTTTAAATTATTTGTATTCACAGCTATATCATTCTTGGAGACTACTTTATGCAGATATTTAGTTGTAAACTTACAAATCTATTACAACTGCAGACAGATTCTGAAATCAAGCAGCATGAAAATTCAGAAACACAGCACGCAAATTAAAGATAACAGGATTTTTAAAACTTTTTTTTTTTTTAAATTTTCTGGGTCCTGGTTGTTTCAGCAAGAGTAGAACATATGCATCTTTTCAAGGGAACAGGTATAAAAAAACAACTTTTACACTGTATGGCAGCTGCATACTTTAAAACCATGTCTCAGACTTCTCTCTAACACTGTTAAAAGTATGACCAGCTTCTTAAGCAAGACCATGAATTAGGGAAGGCATTACTTCCTTTATATTAGCTGGGAATCAGATGTGGTAGTCAAGGATGCATGTACAAGAAATACTGATGTTTTCAGTGAATCTGCATTCCAGGTTATAATGAAGAGCCAGGTGGACTTCTGGTAGGCATAAAAATTTCCATTAGTTTGGAGGGAAAAAAAATGTGTAAGTTTTCTGGCCGAAAATGTGGTTTCAAATTAAACAAACATACAAACAAACAAACCCCAAACAACCAAACAAAAACAACAAAAAACACCACCCACCAAAAACCAACCAAAAACAATCAACAAAAAACCCACTTTTGAAATAATGATGACATAATATTGAAAATACATTTCATTGCAAAACCTAGAAGTATTTCAAGAGAAAAACATAGCAAGTGTTAACAAGTTTTATTAAAGAAACTCGAAGCTCACTTTCACTGTTCTGTCTGAACTTTTGTTTAATTCCCTATGAATAGCAATAAAGAAAAAATACTTGCATCAGCTATGGATCACAGACTTTTTTTTCAGATGGGAAAATACTGGAAATGCCAAATCTCTCGGGATGAGTTCAGTTGAAACAAATTACAAGAGTTCACCTATTCCTATCGAGAACAGCATTTTGGGAGGGATGACTCTAAATTCTGCCTGCTGCTGAAGAACTGCACCAGGGCTATGAGAGGGCAAACAGACCAGTTCTGGTTGAAGAACAACAGTCCCACTGAAAGAAAGTTCAATCTCATTTCCTCATGCTGAATCTTTTGAAAGGATTCTTTTCCCCCCCCCGTGTAGGTCAAACATTTTCCCTCTTCAAGTCCTATGACTAGCAGATCAAAACCACAGGCTTCTAAAATGAAACCTACTGATCATGTATTACAGAGATACAGTTCATGAAAAGAAATGACAAGTTTTTTCCTGCTAGAATATTTTGGTCAATAATTGCAGAGAGAAATACTCCAATGATTATAACTGTTTTATAAGCATCTCTGAGAATATTAATTTTTCATATTGCTAATGTTCTAAAATACAGCAGGTACTTGAGGCTGCAGATGTTCCTTTCTAAAATGCAGAAGTTCCATAAAATCTGTTTGTAAATAACAAGGAAAAAATGGACCATTAAGAATTGTATCAGTGCGAAAGGACTGCAGTGCTGTGCAGAGCCTCCACTCCAGGTTCCCTTCCAGCATCCCTTCCTTAAGTCCCCTTGGGTTCCCAGCACCACTGGGACCTACCATCCAGCTCCATCAGGTGGGTCAGAAACCATCGGGAGCAGGCTTGTGCCAGAAACCCCCTCTGACATTAAGTCAAATACCCTCATGGAGGCTGGAGAGGAAAGATTAGAGAGATCCTAACACTCCTTGACTTCTTATGCATCACTGGCTGCTGATCTGATCACAGTGCCTTCTTTTCTTGCTATCAAGCAGAATTAACACTGATTCTTAACACAGATTTTTTTTTTTTGAGCATAAGTAGTGTCCTTCATAATTACTGTACCTTTTGGACATGGCTCTTACCTAATTCAGAGCGTAAACTTATTATTCAATATTCCTCGTATTAAATGTTATGCCTTGAATTTGTGTGAAATAAAGAAACCATTTTAACTGCATTAATTTCTTTAAACAGAAAAGTACAGTGGAAAAACTCCAGTGTAATATAGTTTCATATCAGTATCTGACAGTTCCACATTAAAGAATATTGCAATATTTAGATGTTCAGTCTTCACAGCTATTCAATAAAAGGTACTGGTAGGCATGCCACTTGTATCACTTTTACTGCAGTATTAATATTTACTGCCCTAGATCTAGGATCTTACATGAATATATTGTGTAGGAGTAAAAAAAAAAAGTAATTGTAACAGAATATTAGACCTGGATGTAGGGGTTTTTTTCCCCTTTTCCTGTGCAGTCTATTAGATCAGTGTGGCATTACAGCAGTAAAATGCACCTCTTACTGGTATGGATGTTCATTTAAATATCAGTCATATTAATCCACAGGATTAATACACAACTCACAGTGGATTTCATACCTCATTTTGGATTCTTCCCCGGAATTGTAAATTTATGTTTATTACAAGTATCTTAGAACTTTTATTTCTTATTAATTTAGTTCCTTAATTTAGGATATTCCAGCATACAATAAAACTCTTACAAAAGGTATATTTATATCCCTTCTGCAGCTGTACAAAGATCTGGAAAATAAACACACAAAAGGATTACAGTTATAACATGGTGCTGCAGCGTTAATCACAGAAAATTCCTACATTTTCCAATGTACAACTGGAAATTAACCATTAACGGACCACAACGTAAGATTAGAAGCTGCGCACCTGAACAATTAGCCACAAAACCAGAACAACAGAAAATCTTAAAATGCTTAAAGACTTTATAAGCATTACATTATATTGTTTATAACTATATATTATTCTTAAGCAATGTGAATATTATATTCTCTTCAGTTAAAAATCAAGGCTTCTGCTAGTACTTTGATTTTGCTAGTACCACATCAATCAGCAAATATACTCTACCATAGTAAAATGGAAGTGTGCTTTATGTTGTTGGCAGTAGTGCAAGTAAACATTTTCTCCTACATTTCAAGCTTTTTTTCTTTTGACTAGGATCATCTACCTCTGATCACCTGACCTGCTGCAATGTGACCAATCCATAGCAAATCAAGGTTCACTGCTTATGCTGCCTACAAACCTAAATTATTTGAGAAACAGAAAGCAAAACTTTATCTTCCTCTTGCAAGATCAAGTGTGCGTGTGTTTTTTAGAGTACTAGAGGACAAGAAGACCCTCTTCTCACCATTTGCCACAGGCCAACGAGCAAAAGCTAGGGTACCCAGCTGCTCTCCAACCCACATACAGCCAAGGGGTTGCCCCTCTCAAGCCTCACATGCAGCATGCCTTGCACAAAAAACCAACAGTAATGGTGAAAGGCCTTTAGCTGTCTTTGCCACTTCAGTCAGTGTTTTCAGGTGGTTTGTTTGTTTGTTTGTATTATTGTTATTACTATTTTAGGTGATGATATGACCCTTATGCAAAATCTTGTTGGAATATTCTTACTTCAGCACCTAGTGCTATTGCTCAGCAATGCTCTCTCCTCCAGCTTGCTAGAAAAAAGGATAGGAAAGTCTTACTCCTGCAGGGAGTAAGTAGCATTTAGCTTTTTTCTTCCTTCTTCGCACACACTGACAATTTGGAGAAGTGGTATTGCCCAGTAGTAAAGAGCTGCACTACCTGCACAGCTGAATAAGACCCTCATATTAGGGCTGGCAAATCCCCTACCAATCTGCCTGCAAATACAGCTGGCATAGAGCTTTTTCTAGGTAAAAGAGACTTCCAGCCTTATGGTAGCACTTGTAACTTCTCAGTCCCAGGAGTACATACACACAGCAAAACTGGAAGAAATGTAGAGTAAGAAAGACACTGTAATCTGTTCCCCTAGATCTTTAAATACTTATTTCAGAGATTGTGAGAGAAAAAAATCATGTCAATACATTAGGGTATTAAAATAATAATTTACTATACCCCTGAATTGGACACTTGAGACATTTCTACTTCAGGTAGGCAGCAATTTTACTCATTGCTGAAGTATATTTTTCTGTAAATGATTCTTGTAAATGTGCAGAGCTCTTTCGTTGACTGTACTTACCTAAATTGTATTCATGCTAGCCATAAGAAGGAAGGATGGAGTAGCCTTAAGAACTGCAACTAGTGAAGTTCTAATGGAAAAAATTCTGAAGGCAGCTGTTGATCACAGGAAAAAGAAATAAGAAATCACATTATCTGATGTCAAAATTTTGTCTTTTTTTAAAAAATTATTATTATTTAATAACACCTGGAGAAGTTTTCACTGTTTCCCCAGATGAGACTGCTCTGCTAACAGATGAGACAAGGTGACCCAGAGTACAACAGTGGCTCAGTTTCCCTTGACTTCAGTTCTTAATTTCTAACACTGGAATCTGTACCAGGCTGGCATCTGTATGGATATTACTTTTAAGGGCTGCTGTTTCTGCATTCTAAAAAACATGAATTTTTGAAACTACAACATAGTTCATTTACCAGTAGTAATAACAGTACCTGATCACACTCACAAACCTTATAGAAAATGATGACACTTTCTCCTATAATTAGTGGTGGACATAGCACATTAGTCATAAGCATTTCCAAAAGCAAAATCACATTCAAATAAATAGGTCTGAAGATAGGCTATTAAAAAGAAAAAAAGCAAAGATTACTCTAAGGATATATATATCTTTACTGAATTAGTGCTTCTGAGTCACAGGCACATCCATGATCTCTGGTCCCCTCACTCTTATGCTATCTACAATTTTGGTACTTCTATGCCAAGGCTAGTTTATGCATCTATTTCTCCCTTCTTTCTGTATATTTTTTTTTATACTTCATCACCAGTTTTACTTTCACAAAGCCAAAAATGAATTAATTTTCCCTTGTAAACCATATTATTTTCGTTGTTGCCACAGCCACTAAAAATATTTTAAAAATAAAATATCTCTTGGGCTGATAACACTGCTGCCACCTTTGACTTTTCCCTCTTCTTTGGTCCTCTCATCCACTGTTCCTTAAATCCCGATGATGATTTTTTGGTACAATTTCAAAGGGTACATTTCCATTGCAAATATCAATGTTCCTTGTAGTTGCAACAAAGCCTATCTAGCTTTAAATTATCCAGGACTGGTAACTGACCTCAAATATCCCTAGTATCTTCTTCTGTGTAGGTAAAAACTCATAGATGGAACCTGCCCTCATACTGTATCTGCTCCACTAGGCATTCATACCAGAACACTATACTTTCAAAATTGCTCACTGATTATTTCATGTTGTCTTTGGAAAGAACAATCTAAGCCACGTAAAAGTGTAGGTTGTGGTAAATTTCAGTACTCTTTTTTTTGCTAACTATTTGCAAAACTCAGGAATAGGCAGCGAGGAAACTACATTTTTATTGTATTCATCATTGCCAAAATTGAGAAAATATTATCTAATGCAGATGGAAAAGCATTTTCTTCTGTGTCAAGTGCTGAGTTACTATCCACTTCGGACAACTTCAGACTGCATGGAAGAGGGAAAGCATATTCCCAGAACTCACCATTTTAGTTCTGGTCTCTGGCAGTGTTAATTACTGAGCAAATTCATCTCAGATCTGAGACATTAATGACAAAGACCTGACAAGCTCAATAGACCATGTGCCAAACAGACACGAAAATAAGTTCCCACTTTGTATCTTACCTAATGCATCTTTCCTATGTGTGATATCCCTGGGCTTATTTAAAAACAAAGCCCCATGTTTTTCAGCAAATTGCACTGTGTACGTAAACATGTGTTATACAAGAACTACTGACTGTAATACTCTGTGTTTTCTCCTCTTGTCTTATAAATAGCTGCATACAGAAGGATACAAATTCTCTTTCTTTCTTCTAAGAGCTTTTTTTGCCTGTGTACAACAGATGTTGTTTCCACAAATTAGTTTATAATTTCTTTCATAACTCAGTCAGAACAACCCTTCAATTCATACTCAGGGAATAGATTTAGTGCTGCACATAATTCTTGTAATTATGTAACAAAACTGCACTTTGCTAGGTGAAAACCCTGGCTATCAATCATTTGGTTTAGTGTATGGGCAACTTAATCATCTGTTACACCAGCTGTGCACAGCCCAGCCACACTCACGAAGGATTTGTTAGATTTTCTCAGTATGAAGTGTAAATGATTACTGTGATAGGTAATAGGTAGGCAGACAGTGAGTGGGCTAGCATAAAATGTTGAACTGTAATATATGAAGTAATTAGGAATGCCACACACAGCAAATCCTCCCCCCCATACCAATTTGCAAACTGAGCAGTATTTAAATGTTTTCCAGTCATCAAAATGCAATTAGCAACAATAAAGAAAATAAAGTTTCTCTCCTAAAAAAAACCAAAACAAAACTTTTAAATCCAAAATAGAAGTTTAAATAAAACTGCTAAACTGCTTGCATGGCTCAGGTGAGCAGCTTGGAGACCTGGCGGATCCTAAACTGTGAAGTTCAGC
The DNA here is from genome assembly GCF_000695765.1 of Mesitornis unicolor. Classification (NCBI taxonomy): domain Eukaryota; kingdom Metazoa; phylum Chordata; class Aves; order Mesitornithiformes; family Mesitornithidae; genus Mesitornis; species Mesitornis unicolor. The sequence goes on along the minus strand of NW_010201064.1, from coordinate 12,248 downwards.
ATGAAAACTGCAAATGTCACACAATTAAAAAAAAATTTGCAGACAGTGCAGGGACAATATTACCTGTTACATTGTTCAAGAAACTGTTCATGCAGTTGTAGCACTAGGAACAAAATTGTTAATACCTTTTTTTAAAAAAAAAGAATATGATTTACTTCTTAAATGAAAATCAATTTTCACTTTTATTTAAAGGGGTTATGTTGTAAGCCACTAATGCTGAAATTTCTGACATATTACTAGCCACAGAATACAGAAGATATTAAGGTTTTTCCAGGAAGTAACATACAGGTGCCCAAAGGTAAGTTAAACTCCAGGGGTTACTGAATGGGTTTTAAAGAAACTGATTAGCCAGCCTTGCTTCCTCCATGAAGCAGGTTTACTGCATGCATTTTGTAATCCATCTGGTATCATTATGCAGGAGGCAAGAAATTCAGGAAAAAGCTCAGATCTCTTTCCATGGGCTGCTCTCTAGCCTTTCATTCTCTAATTTTTATGTATAACCAGCATTACCCCATCCCAGGTACAGAATCTGGCACTTGCTCTTGTTAGGTTTCATACAGTTGGTGATTGCCCAGGTCTCTAGTCTATCCAGGTCTCTCTGTAAGGTGTCTCTATCCTCAAGGGAATCCACAGCTCCTCCTAGATTAGTATCATCAGCAGACTGACTTAATTTATATTCGTTTCTTGCATCCAGATAATCTATAAAAATGTTGAAGAGAATTGGCCTTAAAACTTACCCCTGGGGAATCCAACTGGTGACTGGTTGCCAGCCTGATGTAATACCATTTACTATAACTCTTTGAGCCCGACCCATCAGCCAATTGTTCACCAAACGTATTATGGACTTGCCTAGCTATGTGCTGATACTTTGTCCAGAAGGATACTGTGAGAGACACTGTCAAAAGCTTTGCTAATATCCAAAATTACCACACCTACTGTTTTCACCTGATCAACTAGATAGGTGATCTTGTAATTAATTAATTAAGCACCAACTTAACACTCAACCATGACCTATGGTCATGACTATGTTCTTGTTATGTTGACTTAAAAAGGTAAGACTCTCTCATGAATATCAGAAAGATGGAATTAAAATAAATGGAGATGGAGAAACTTTGAAACATTGAAAACCAGGCATAATTTGAATGCAGTACGTGGCTTGGCAACGCCAGATTCAAACAGCAATCTCAGAAGCAGCAAGAGAAAGAGCGATTTCTCTTTATTGAAAAGATAAAGAGTCACCAAGGACAGATCGGAGGAGGTGACAATCCAGTCTTACAGAGCTTAGCACAGATATGAGTACTTAAAGTGTAAAAGATAAGATTTCAGTTTTCATGGTTAGACCTATTTGTTTTCACATTAATAAACAAAAGCATGAAACATTAGTTCACTGGTGAAATTCCCTGCTACTGCTGCTCAGTCATTTCAGGATTTTTCAACTCTGAAACACGTGGACTGCAACATAGCCTTCCATTATTCCTTCTTTTACATTAAAGTCAAATATAAGGAGGAAGGTCAGGAATTAAGGAAAACAAAAATAACATGAAAACAAGCTGTACATGAAAACCACTCTGTGCTGATGTGTGCACTTTGATCATACAGGTTTGACTTCTGTATTTTGAAAGCTGAAGGAACAAGAGAATTTGAGTTGAAGTCCAGGAGCAAGCAAAAGGCATTTCATTCCAGCCACTGAATAAGGTGCTAAGTAGCAGTCATTCTTGTCTCCTCAGTCCCAGGCCCTCCATGACTTAATACTTAGAAACCTCCGTGAAATATGTTATACTGAAGTCAGCTTGACCCCATTTCAGGGGCTATAGTCTACAGAATGAAATATAGTTCACTATTTGTTTCTGCATGAATATTTTTTAGAAATTATTTTATTACTATCTATATCTATGGATTCCCAGCAGTCTAACTACACATGATTTAAAGAAACAAAACAAAACTGGTGAAGTTTTGAACAAGAAACTGGACTAAGTAGACCAAGAACTTCAGAGCACAGAGGAAACCTTGAATTTCATTTTTAAATAGAGCTGCAAGAACTGAGATACTAATGGAATGCTTGGATATGCAGAGGTCTTCTATAGCAACAGAGAAAAGGACTTACCAAAGAAAACTATATCTTAAAGATGAAGAAAAGTACAGAGCAAGAATTGCACATTGTCAGGCTGAGTTAGACTCAGCATTAAAAATGAAACAAAAAAAAATTCAACCATAAGAAATAGTAAGTAAACATGAACAATTATGAAAAAGCATTAATTAAAAGATGCAAGCTACACAATAAAATGCTCTGTAACACATTAAATACAGCAGATGATGTAAGCAAAACTGTAAAACACAGAACACTAACCAGACAACTCCAAATCCACAAATTTGAACACAACAGCACATAAAATTGTAGATCAAATATTAGTTTTTGATAAATTTAGTGAAACACTGCATCATCCTAAAATAACATCAATAATGCAAGAAAGCAGTTGAGAGCAGGGAAAGGAGTGCGAATCAGGCTGGCAATCTGATTTTAAGTATCCCCAAAAGTGTTAGAAACACATTTTAAAAAGGAAAAACATAGAAGAAGGAGAGAGGAAAAAATAGGACAATACATGAAGAGTGTTTTCAGACAAAACCTCTCCAGTCCAGAATATAATCTTACATTTTTCTTTGGGGGAAAAAAAAATCCAAGAAGAGGTTCATCATTGAAATGTAGACTATATATAGTAGTACAATATCCTTAAAGTGAATAGCAAAATAGTTAAAGGAGAAACAGCAACATGCTCCGCTGAAGACTCAATGCTGAAAGCCACCTAGTGAATTTCCTGAAGTTATTTAGTGTATTCACAAATCACCAAGGCACATGGGACAAGAGCTGCAATGAAACTCCTTGGAAAACAAAACTGGGAGAAACACTCAAAGGAAACAACTGGGATTTTAAACGTGAAGGAGATGAAGATTAGAATAATGAAGAATTAGATTTTAAAGTACTAAATCATGTGAAGGAATCTACAAGTTACTTGGAGAATGAAAACATGCATTTCTGTTACAAAATCAAAGTTGGAGAAAAGTTTGTGTTTTACTCAAGAGCAAGGTTACTCCATAGCATAAACACACCAAGTCCGTGAAAAGGCCAGTGGCATCATACAATGCATACATTAAATAATTTCCAGAAGATGTAAGCAAATTATTCCCACTGTAGTATGTATTAACGTAAACAGTTTTCATACAAGCTCCCCAGTCTGTCACCTGTGTAGAAAGAGGATTTATTCAAGTGGAAAGAGGTAAAATAACATCTGACAGAACTGCAAGAATACAAGCCCACTTCACAAGTCTACACAAGAAGAATACTTGTTTTCAAAATGAAAGTCGAGGTATTGTATTTAGATATCAATGATAAACTAATTAAATGCCATGGGGGACAGTGAAAAAAGATTCCTGGATGTAAGGTTGTGTTTACATGGGAAAAAATGGCTATAAATTTACTCCAGATATTTAAGCTGGAAATTGGATAACTGTTTTAAATTTTTAACATACTACCTTCCTGAGCAACAAAAAGAGCAAGATTCATTTTAAACTAGACTTTAGTAATGATTATGTGATATAACAAAGAGTATTATTAAGCAAAACAGTGCCTGGGTGTTATGCTGCAGTAAGTACTTCCATCTTCTATCCTGACAAGCAGTAATGGCTATTTCAGTTCAGTTTCAGAAGTACTTCCTCTGCTCAGACCTAACACTAAGCTGATGTGGTTGCTTGTCACTATTGATACTGATCCAATCTATATATAAACTAAAAATACAGTTTCATATTTTGTGTTTTATGTATTCTAGAATGAAAACTAACCTAAATATAAGTATGGAATATATTTATCCTCCTTTCCTCCTCCCAGTTTTCTTGTTTTTTTCTCATTTTGCACTGCATGTACTCCAGCTTAAAATGCATCTCCAGCCTTGGTAAAAACTAAAGATCCAAGCAATTGCCATCAAAGTATGTCTTGAACTAAGAGACATCCAAATAGCATAGCAAATATGGTACAAAACTGTTCTGATGATGTTTCAGTTGCCCATCTCTGAAGTAAATTACTTAGGGAATGTCGCCATAAAAACATTACTTCCTTTTGCCTCATCAGAATGACTTTTCTTGTATGAATTACAATCACATCTCATCCCAGACTTAATTTACTTTTCATGCCAGTGCTCCAGAACAGCAGGATTTGATATCACAACTTGCCACTCGACACAGAGAGCTGATTGAAGCTGATGAAAGGCAGCCTCAGCCTCATAAACAGGGCAGGAATGAACAGTCATTGCTTGACAATCTGCCTTGTAGTCATACCACAGACAATATTAATTTACTGACAAATGCTGATAGCTACACTGATATGGGTTTTGTGTCAATCATTAGATTCTGAAAGAGCATGTTACTAAAGAGACAAAACACACCCCCAGCCTCGAGGGATATTCCAGCAGGTACTAGAGGCTTGCTTGCAGCATGACCCAGTTCCTCACTGAAAGACAGCTACTGTCTTCTTCAGACTGACAGGAAGGCCCAAGTGCTTTGCACCACATGAGAAGCGCCAGCTGACTGAATCCACAAGCTAGAGCACTGCAAGCTGGTCAGATATTCATTAAGTGAAACCAATTATTGAGTGATAAAAGATAAGTGAGCCACTGGACAACATGTGAAGTATGAGTTGCTATCATATATATCTGCAGGTATAGTAGTCAGATATTCTGGTCACTGGGGAAGCAGGCTCTGGACAAGTCCGCGCTAAAATTAGTCAATGTACAAACAGCCAAAGCTCACAAGGAAACAAAGTCCTTCCCTCAACAGAAAGGTTTCAAGAGAGGAAGACATCACTGAGGGGTCCTCACATCCCTTTTCTACTTCTAGCAGTCGCAGCAAAAGGTACAAATGAAGACTGCTGAAGATGCAAACCTTCATTCTGACACATAAGGGTGTGATAATACTGGCACACCCATCAGGGCAGCTACATTCACATAAAACCATCAGCAAGTTAAGAAAAGTAAGTGCAGACCACATAGAACAGCACTTTTTAACAAGTCACAAATCAGATCCTTTCAATAGCATGCCATCTATTCACTTTGTAGAAAAGCTAAAAATGGTTGATTTGCGTTCCTTGTCACAGTAATGCTGTTTTGTCTACCTATTTTGTTTTTGAAAACAGTAGTAATCTTTAACACTGTATGACAGATACCCAAGTGAGCTTCAGTACTTGAATGAACTCACATAGATTTGTGAAAGCAGAACAGCAGATTACCACCATTGGTTCTCACTAATGAGATGTATAATAGCATTTTATGATTTTATTATTTTTTAAGTCATCTTCATCATCTCTGTGCCAATATATGTCTGATACTATTTTGGGGACAGGGTCCCCAAAGCCCAACAGATGGAAGCAAAATGGTTTCTGTTAACAGCAACTTATAAATCATGTTCCATCACAGTTCTCGTGCATGTCCACTTCGCCTTCTTGAAAATGTTCAAAAAAATTCCCTTTCTTCCTCAATGGAAAAAAATAAATATCAAACAAGGTATTTGGTTCTTACTGTATCTCTCTAAAAGTTATGAGTTTGATTACTCCCATCCACATTTTGGAATCTGCTTTTTCGCAACACAGGAGACAAGCTAGTGTTTGATTTACAACCTGACCAGGTACACCACTTGGGTGTATGGAATGGGGGTGGGGTGAGAAAGGACAGACAGAGCAAGTGTATGTACAAATCAGAATTCAGGCCTGAAGCAGTAGCTACAATTCCCATTAGGCACCAATCTACTATTTGCGTCTAAATATTTCAATTTTCAGAAAAATGTCATTTCTTCCCCCCCCCCCCCATGGCAAAACAACAATGAAAAATACCTTTGTAAAAGACTTAGAAAAATGTGTTTACAGTGGGCAAAATATTCACTCATGTTTTATTTATTTATTTTCAATACAAATTAGTTTCTTGAACAAACATTTTGATGGAAATGTCAATAGTAGCATGCAGGCCATTTTCCTGAATAGTTGAAGTCAGTTTAGAACTAGAAACGAGCACAAATACTCCATTCACTGTAGTAGCCATCAGCCTTGGATTTTAGTATGTTACTTCATACTCAGCTACATCGCTTTTCTCCATAGCTTTTGCACACATGTTTGAGATTCCATAGTCTCCCCATCTCAAAAAATGAGACACCCCACATATCCCCCTCACCCCACATCAAGAATTAAGATTAAGCTGTTTTACTGTTCCCACTTTTCCCCATGATACTCTTATCATGGAAATATCATAATTTTCAGCATACAGAAAATTAAATAAGATTTTGTAGAGGGTATACACTTTTCATATCTTCTGAAATACAAGAGCTAGGGAGAATAGTTAAGTCAGATGAATATCTCAAGTCAGGCACTGTGACTATTCCCTGAGAAATTAAACATTGCAGCCCAGTCCCTGTTAAGTTCATGGACTCTAATTTTTATGAGTAGCCTGTATCAGAAGTCCAGTTATTCAGTCATTTACAGAAAAAAGTATGTGAATATGATGGTGAAATTTTTAATTGATAGTTTACAATCTGGAAAATTATTTTAATTTACGAAGTTATGCCACTCTCTACAATAACTGTCAAAACACAACCCACAGAACAAACAATTTTCTTACCAGTTTTATTCAACCTGCCACAAATATGATGATGTATTTAGATAACTAAGCACTTCACTAAGACAGACAGACTTGTCAATGTGAGCTAATTTTTCCTAAGTCAAAAATGAAACCCTTCATTCAATGTAGTTTTATAAGAATTATATGAAATTTTACATTTGGTCTTTTTTTATTTAACGCTTTGAACAATATTAAAAGATTACCACAGAGACAAAGTCTTATCTGCCTGCTCAGATTACACCATACTTACACAGAACCATACAGCATACATGATTAGCCCTAAAAGGTCTCTTTGGTGATTTTCACTTTTAATGAACTGGTTGGAATTCATTATTCAATAATTGTAAGGAGGTCTCACAGATAAGTTTCTGTCTTTAGGGGGCATGGTAGTGACAGACAGCAATTTTTTTCAGAAAGAAAGAAAATCCACACACCTTCCTTCCTAAATGAACCATAGATATTAACCTGAAACCTTTCACCACCAAGAAACCAACAGCAGAAAAAAAAATACAGGACAAATGGGATAATAAGTTTCATTCAACTACCAACTTACACCAGTTTTGGCCAGGTGAAACTCCACCTGTTTTTAGCACTGACAAAAATTGCATTTGTCAAGACAACACTTCTACACTTTGATTTTTCGCATTGCAACTTTGCCAAGGTTAAAAACCAAGTATTTACATGCTGGACAACAGCTAGTTCTGTCAGCTGTCCCACTGCCAAGATGGGTACAAGACATGGCAATCAGGTATTTGATGTTCAGCTTTGATGCAACAAGAGTCAAACTGTTAACATAAAGAAAATATGCTGGGTTTTGCCAACAGTGTCTTATAATGTAGCTGTTATGAAGGCTTTTCAACAGGCTAGTTTGTTAATAAACCTGAGAGAATGCTGCTCCACTGAGTTATTTCATCTCGGGAATTAAAATTAGACAACTGTTTCTCATAGGCAGATCTTCCACTTGTACCCTTTACACTATCCACAGCTTGCCATTACTGGGGTGAAACTGAAGGGCAGGAAAGTGCAAACACAGCTGTACTAGGCCTGTACATGAGAACAAAAGAATGGTTGCACTGGATCAGAATACAGATAACCTAGCCCAATATCCTGTGCCTACTGGTAGCCAACACCAAATGCTTAAAAAAACTAAGTATATGGACAGTAATATAATTTTACCTTTGTCCTGACTAAGCAATCCATAATTTCAAGACTTCTTCAATGAGACATTACATCTTCATTTCTGTGTTAACTAACTCTGGATGGATTCTTCATCCATGAGTTTGTCTTACCACTTTTCATACTTTACTATATCAAATGTACTTAAAACCACTAAAAGAATTCACGCTTACTGATATGGGAACCTACCAGAGCACTTCTCTTACAGAGAGGAAAGTAATCTGAAAACCACCAGGTAAGGACTCAGGGCTTTCCCAGTTGCATATCAGATACTCTTAGACACTGCATTTTGAAGAAACCCACCTACTTGCAAGCTTACGTCTATGTAGCTGGAAATACTTGAAACTCATTTCAACTGCAGGGCAGGCCCTCTCTGCTGACCAAGTTTCCCCAAGGACTGCTGGTGTTTGACAGCACAGCCCAACTGCTCCTTTCCACTGCAAAGTACTGGTTTTGTCTGTGAGCCAAATGAACAAACTGGGAAAGCAAACAAATACTAATCACTGTAGGAGCTCAAGGACTGTGGAGGGTAAAGGGATGGCAGCAGGGGAAGCAGATTTCCTTGTGGTGCCTTGTTTAAAGGTTTGGGATGACCAGGACTATGCTGGAATGAAATTATCACCCCTCATCATCATATCAG
>NW_010201064.1:0-3751 GCF_000695765.1 Mesitornis unicolor | reverse complement strand
GCTGAACCTACCACCAAGCAGGCCACCCCTGGGCAATATCACCCATGCTGAACAACAATGCACGTACTGCTGCTACTGAGGGCCCTTCATGAATCTTGCTGCTTGAAAGCTGACATCACCTTAACTCCATCCTGTTATCCTCCACTCACCAGCCATGGGAGTCCTGCAAGACGCCAAATCCTGAACATCATACACCCACAGCCCAAGGTCACACACCAGAGATAGGAGCCACACTTGGACGTCTCAAGTTGCACCACAAGATTAACATGCAGTGGTCTGCTAGGAGACTAAGGAAAAAAACCTGTCACACAAGCAAACTCCAGCTAAACTGTCCTAGTCACATAATAGTCTGTTTAGCAGACATCCAGATTCAACAGGATGCTTTTTCACTGGCAGAAAGCTTAGGAGCATGGATATACATCAAAGGTGTAATAGAGCTCAACCTGCTCAAATAAAAGTTTCAGGGCATGCGAGAGACAATGGTGAATTATCATCCAGAAGTAGTAAACACTTTACTCAGTTGTAAAATACTCAAATGAAGACTTGTCCAAAGATCAACTCAGCAAACAGAAGTCACGAGGTTCAACATGGTGAGCCAAGACTCCTTCCAGCTACAGGTTTATTTCACCAGGGGCAGGGCAGACTCTCCTATGCTCAGAACAGGCCCTCCCAGGGAGCTACACACCAGAGAAAAGTCCACTGATCAAGGCTTACTGCCCCTACATGCTGATTTGAGGCACAGTGGCTAGGCACTCTCTGGGTGTGATATTAGGGCTCTAACTGCTTCTTGCTCCTACTTGCCTTTCCTTCACATTAATGGAAGTGTACATGTGATGAAAAAAGAGCTCTTGGGTTTTATGTTACATATATTCTACTCAAATTATTTCTGAAGTTAATATTATGATTAACAAACCAACAACAACTTTTTTTTTTATATTAAAATATATATAAAAGAATCTTGTAGCTGCTAGATGCTACTCTTGGTTTTGGCATATGTAAAATTGTCCATTCAACCTCTTTCAGGGAAAAGCTGATACATCTGATGTGCAACATACAGCAAACCATTTGACAGATTTCATTTGCAAAATGCTTCATTTCATTCTTCCCCACCAAAGGCAAAATCTAATTAACTACTATAGCATGTCTGAACATCAAAAAAACCCAAACAAATCAAAACCCATGAAAAACCTCTTGCAACTGTCAGACTGTCTACTTACCAAAAGAATGACCCATCATATGACTTATCTGACTAGGCATTCGTTTGTTGTTGTTCTTTTTTTAAGAAACTCTGCCCTTTATACTTCTATAATACTATTTTTGCTCTTTCCTAATTCTTGAGATATTGCCATCTGGACTGCTTATTTCTATCATCATTATTAGGTTTTAGTACTTTTTGATGGTTTTATTTAATGTTTGAGTTTGGTTGCTGTATATAGAGTTCAACTGATATTCTTCCTGTTCAAGTCAAATACAGCATACTCTGGTACTATGAATTACAATACCATGTCCAGAAAGGGAGAAAACCCTACTACTTCTTCAATTCCACTATTCATGAAGAAATCTGGGAGGAGAAAAAGGAAAAAAAAAGAAAAAAGACTATAATAATGGAGGATTTCAATCACAGGCAGATCAAAAGATACACTGGAGACTGAAACAGAAATCAAGTTTTGAGACAACAAAACTCTTTTTAAAAGTAATTTGGAAGAGAATTTAGAAGAGGAAAAAAAAAGAACTCCTGAGTTATTCCGAAGTCTTGCACAGAAATTACTGTACCCACTCTGTAACACTGGCAGCAAGTCACATTATCTCTGCAGTATGGGCAACAGTACTGCAAATTACTAAAGTAATATTTTAAGCTAGACTATATATATAAAACTGTATCTACAAGCTATATATCTATTTATATGTAAGTAATGTAGCAAAAATGAAACAATCACCTAAAAGGATAAATTTCTGTGAGCAAAATGGACATAGTTTACTCTGTTAAAGGTATACAATCAGTACTATCCAAAAAACACCAAAGGAAAACAATGACACAATCAAACAGCCATCTAAAGTAGGCACTTAACGGTTAACAGAGGAAGCTATCATATAAAGAAAATAGCGAGGAAAAAATAAAAACTAAAATGTTTGAGTCATAATGAACTAGATGAGAAAAGCTTTCCAGGTGTATCAAAAGCAAGAAACTTACCAGACTCAGTAGGGCACACAGATCCCCCAAAATAAGCTGAAATTGTTGCTAAAATCCTAACCAAATTCATTGCATTTGTATTCACTCCACAGGAAGGTAGGAGGTCCACACTTAAACTGAAGCTCAATAGAAGTGATTTTAAAAAAAAGGAAAATAACCTAACTACAATGGACTTTCTGAAGCAGCTGATAAATCAACCAGAAGTTGTAACAGAACTACAACATCAAGGTGCAAATAACTCATAACAGTACATCTCCTACCACTTGCGTCCTGCAAAAAAGGAACAAAATCTAACACAATCCTAATCTCTATAAAGGTTAATACACAAGGCGATTCACAGAACTACAGAGAAGACTAGTTCGTTCTGGGAAAGCAGAGCAATTATGGTAAGAGAATTATAAAATATATTTGGAAACAAACACATGCCTTTAATTAAGCAAACTAATTCACACATGTATTTGAATTCTTTGAAAAAGTACACAAGTTCAGATGAACAGGTGTTCAGTTAATGTAACAGTGTATTGCACTTTCAAAAATAAATAAAGAAAATCCCCAAAGAATCAAAACCCAGAATACACATGCTTTCCGTAGTATCCCTCAAAGGACATGAAGTCTTTCTAGGAAGGGTCAATCTCTTTCTTGGTGCAGCAGAGCAAAGGCTGGGTTAATCAGTCATTGCCTACCTAGAATGGAGTGTGGCTGTCAGTGAGATGCATCAGTATCTTAAACAGAGATTTGTGGCCTGGAAAAGGTGACAACCTGTGTATTATACCAAGTATTTTGCAATAGTCAAATCTATAGCTGACTATAAAGCATGGAACTATCTCATACTACTAAGTGGTAAAATGTCAAATTAAATTTAACATTAATAAATGAAAATGGGGAAAATAACTAACAATACGTGTAATGATGGATTTCAAATTTACTATTAGTATTCAGGAAAGAAGTATAGAAGTTATTGGGGAGAGTGGGTTTTTAGCATAGACAGAATGACTTTTTCAAATGTCAAGTCAAAGCTTACGATTAAAAAGAAAAAGATGAAAGCACATAGTGTTAGAAACTCCTAAATGTTTTGCCTGCAAGCTTCAGTGGGTTTTTTTTCTCCAATAAAACCTCCTTTTCCATAAAAATCTACACTTTTCTGACACCCTTAAACAGAAAAACAGAAAGCATCAAATAGCAATCCACAGCACACACCCATAGCATTAACAGTTTATGGTACTTTTCTCGAAGAGGAAAATTTCTAACACAGAGTAAGGTGATCAGAGTCATCCATATGACCTCAATTTCTACCTGTATATCCTGGTCAGGCCCCAGCCAGTGTCAGAACAGGACGCATACAGCTGTGGCCACAGTAATGCATATACCATCTTAGTGAAGGTCAGCTTCACAATTAAAGCTCATTACCTTGGAGTAAGGACAGTTATTTCATCTGTCAGCATCCTTATGAAGACTTTATACTGCTAAACATGGCAAGATTAGAGCCCTGTAATGGTAGGTACTATCTAACATTGAAAAGTAGTTTGGTGGGGGCATGTTATAGTTTTTAATTATTTATAA
>NW_010201063.1:105332-115075 GCF_000695765.1 Mesitornis unicolor | reverse complement strand
TATTTATGCTTCTGGAGTAAAGTTGTAATTGTTGCAATGTGATATACCTATATACCTAAGAAAAGGTACCAAGTAGCTTTTTCAATAACATGTGTAAGTTTCTTCATTAATTGTTTGCTACAATGGAGCAGATTTTTGAAAAACATTTCGTATCTGTTTACTGGAAGTTGTAGAAAAGGACATTCGTCCATACTACTTTTAATTAAAATCAAGATTGGGATCAGAATGGATAAAGACACAAAAAAATTGTTCTTACACTAAGCATGTTAGTGTAACGTCCAAATGACTTTTATGAGCATTTTAAAATGTTTACTCTCTTGTCCTTCACTCAGAATAATGATCACACAGAATCAGGTGTCAGTTTTGTTTGAGATCTGGATTGGGTTTGTAACAGGTAGACCTGTTGCTAGGCATTTCTGTAAGAGAGAGGGCAAGTTTAAAGAAATATGTCATGCACATGGAGAGGAAGTGGCAAGATTGATAGAGTTACTTAGATCCTGCAAAACCCAGTAGGAGAATTATGTTAAGGGGAGGGGAAATCTAATACTAGTATTGATGTGAGAAGAGATAGCAGTTTCCAACATGAATCTAAGAATTGCCCTGTGGGTCAAACCAGTGGTACATTGCATCCAGCAGTACCTTGAAAAGTAGCCGGAGGAGATGCCTTACAGAAAGGGCACTCAAGCTTCATCGTTATCTGTGAATTTCCCTGCTGTTCCCACAGCACTCACGGTCATTGGATCAGGGATGTTTTGGTACAGAACATTCCATTTAGTATCTGTTTATGGACTGGGTGTCCAAATAACTAACCTTCACACACACACAGAGGTCTGTCTAGAAATGCCCAGTCCTGAAGGCTGTACATTTTCAAATTAGTTTTACAGTCCCACCAGCAGGGTCTGAGATTAAGTTCTATGCCAGTCAAATGCATAATCAGTGCAAACACACTTTCACTTTTCATCGATGAAACTGAGAAAATAGCTTCTTCCTAGCTTGTGATGCTGTCCATCAGGAATTTTGGATAAAGAGCTTCTTTGAGTTATAAAACACTGCAACCTTTCCCCCTCCTGATGTCCAGCAGCAGGGACCCAGAGACCCAGGGCCCATCCTGTAGCATTCCAGACCAGAAAAGAATCTTAAAAGAGTGTTTTCAAGCTCTTCTGACAAGCAAAGGCTTGAATGGGATGTTATACTAACATGTGTCTAGATCTAGGTTACTGAAGAACAGAGCACCCAAAGAGGCCTTGGGAGGTCACATTTGTTTCTGCTACATCCTTTGGTATCACGAGGGAGAATCACAATTCTGCCCCTCACAGTATCTCCTTATTTGTAGCTTTGAGGAATTCAATAATGCTCATATCCATCCAGGATAGTATTCAAAATAACATTATCTTGTCTTCACTTCCCCTCCCTTTTTTTTTGCTGCATCAATGTAAGCTACTTCTCTTTACAAGTTCTTCTCAGTATATTAGTGTTGTATCTACTACTTCTTTTTCAGTAACTGGCTTACAAACCTAGTCCCCATTACCCATTTAACAAATTTATAAGCAGGAAAGGCTCTGTTCAGTTTTGGAGGTTGCATAAAAAACATCTGAACAGACATATGAACTTTCTTCATATCCATATCCTCTGATATCTCCTTTGTGGTCCTCAGAAACTTTGTTAAGGGCACTCTGAAAGCTGTCTGTCGTGACTGCTTCTCTGATTCTATTCTTGGCACAAATGCAGTCATTTAGTAATGCACACAATCATATAAAACCTAATCTGTAACAGGAATTTCAAGTTAATTGACAAAACAAAAAGTCAGAATTTCAAGTCTGAAAAAGAAATCTATTACCTTCTTCAGTGAAAAGCAGTTTCAGGTAAAGATTATGACTTGAAAGTATATTTCCTAAAAGAGCACAAGGAATTATTTTTTTCCTTACTATTTTTTCAAGGTAGAAGTGTAGATGTGATTATAAACACCACATTTTTTTGTAAGCACAGTTCAAATAACGTTTTTTTTCATTATTTTTCTAGACCACATCAAAAGGTGGGTATGAATACCCATCTCCACTTTCACAGACAAAGAAACTAGAGCAGAGGAGAAATGTTTCCCCTCCAGTCACATGGCAGAGCAATGTGAGGGTCAGGAATCGAAGCTCCCTCTCCTGAATAGCTGTCTTGTCCTCTGCCCGCTGTGTCACGCAGCTTCTGTGAGATATATTGGTATCAGTGTTGTAGAGCATGTGTGCTAGATAGGATGGATATCTTCTTGCTTCAGATATTGATTACTGGAATTTGCCATAAGTGTCATATAGAAGGCTCTTTTCAAACCAAAGATATTTCTCTCTTAAGAACTTAAAAAAGTAAATAAAAATTGCTCTCTGAATAATGAAAACTCGATTTGAACCTGCTATGTTTTTTTTCTAAGAAGGAGAGTGTGATTATTTCCTTGGACACACTCCTTATTTATTAGGCATGCCAGGCTGAGGTAAAAAGCTCCCAGCAGTATAATTTGAAATAACTGATTGAAAGTATTGAGAACTTTAAAGTAACCTTTTTTAAACACTAGTGGCTTTCTTTCATGCCCAAGCTTATTGAAGTATTTACCTGGTAAGTTCATAGTACATTTTGGACTGTGTATAATCATTATTTTTCTTTTCCTTCAAAAAGCATTGAACAATTAACATCTTAACCATATCACGTACAGGACAAAACTGTGATACAGATAGAGATACAGTCACTGAGGAACTATTTTGTATTACTTGATACATTGTCTCATATCCACAAGATATGTGTCATTCCCTGAATGACTGGTTTTAGAATTGGGTAAGCAAAACCTAAAAACAGTCTTCTTGGATATAAAATAAGCAGTCAGGAAAAAACCTCTGAGGTTTTTGTAGATGAAGTGCTTGAGCTGGCAACTTGTGTTGTTACTTCTGGAACAAACCTGAGCAGCAGGGAAGATTGGCTGTAATTAAAGGCATTACGTACTCTAATAAATAGGGCTGCATATATCATTACTTGCAATTGCCATTGAAAGAATGTCTACAGTAGAGAAGGAAGGGTAGATCACTGTGAGGCCAGGAGAGTTTAGCATTTGGCAGAGATCAAGGGCCTTGTCTTTTGAAGGGGTAAACTAAAGGATTTCTAAATTTTATCAGATTTTTGAGTTTGAAATGTATAACCTAGTTCAAGGGGTTTTTTTCAATGCCGTAGGTTAAGGTTTAGTGATCATCAAGGTGGAGGTCTCCCAGGACTGACCACACAAGCTCACTTACTCAAGTTTGTCTTGAGAAATGTGAATATCCAATAGTCCCACCACTGGTAAAAGATCTCTGAACTTCTGCTACCACACAAAATCTCTCTTATAGGATCTCTGTTGGATGTATATGGACATCAACACAGTGTGGATCCTCAGAAGGATTTTGCTAGCATACAAATCTTAATATGATCATAATAAATCACTAGCTGGAGAAAGGTTCCATTTGTACAGTGTGATAGATTTTTTCCCTCTTTTAATATGTTAACTATATGAGTGTTGGTTTCTTTAGTGATAAACAGCTATGGGGATACTTAGAAGTGCCCACAAACTTGCAGACAAAGAGTGAACCTGTCTTGAGTTCAAATCTCCAAGCAAAGCAATTCACACACCCTGTGGTATGAGAAATCTTCAAGAACCTTTGGAAATGAACTTGCTTAGTGTTTCTTGTAGACGAGAAGCCATCAACAACAGCAGTCTGGAGTTGAATTTTTGTTGGAATTACTTTCTTATCCATGAAGTTCAAACAGCTAGCTAAAGACACGGTAGTGGGTTTGTGCCAAAGTAATACATTAGTTCAACAGAGAATGAAGAGACATTGGGATATTAGGTAGAGTCTACATTTTTCAGTGTTGTTCCCCTCATAAGGAAAGCAACCCTATGTGCTTTCCTTGGGCTAACTGAACCATAATATTATGTTATTTTTGAGGATAATACTTTAACGTTTCCTTTCAGCTTCATTATGAGGTACTTGAACTCTTTAATAATCACTCAGTGGGAATATAGATTAAGAAGCAAAACACGGTGAATTCAAAATTAAAATTTAATTATCCAGCCAAATTTTAGGCAATGAATAAAGCATATATTATAGCATAGCAAGTTTGCTGTCTTAAACATTAACTTGTTTTGGGACATTGTATTGAGTCACCATTTGGATTTAATCTGAACTTCTAAAAATCATTTTTATATATATATAGTAAGTGATAGCTCTTCATCTCTTACAAAAGAAAAACAGAGCCCAACCCAGAAGACCCTAAGATGAGTCTATTGCATTTACTTGAGGTATGGACCCTATCCAGCTAGTCTCCTTCCCCTTCACTTCAGTAATGGTGGCCAGTTAATTAGCTTTTACAGCACTAGATTTGTTGCATTTTGCCCTCATACATTTTTTGCTACAAAAATCACTCTAACAATGACAGAAACTTCCTATGCATTTACACCAGCCTATGTTATGCTTATATGTAAAACACAAACAGTGCTGGGGAGGTGAATTAATGCCACATTCAAGCCACAAGTACAATTTCCTCTCCCTTTCTTCTATGAGGGTTGGTTAAATTTAGGAAGTTCCTGCCAGATATTCCAAAGAATGCTACGAAACCTCTGGGAAAGAAAAACTTTCACCACAAATCACAGTGAGACATACATGAAGCAGGCTAGACATGTGCTAAAGACATGTGCTAGAGAGAACTGGGATGTTTTTTTAAAAAGTAGACGAGTTTTCCTAACTTCTACTATGTTGAATTACCCTCTCCCTGTGAATCTTTTAATTCAGCTTATAGAAAAGCATTTCAGGAAAGTCATAGAACTATGTGGATTTCCAAGTAAGATACTTTCCTTTTCTCTGAGTTGTACATGAGAACATGCAGTGCTGCATGGATTTAGTGAAGAATTAAGCTAGAATTTATTAGAAGACAGAGGAGTTTGAAATCACAATATCTTATCCTTAAATACAATAATAACTCTGGATGAGTTGATGAACACAATAGTGGATGATCTCAGGTTCAGCTTTTCACTTGCTAATGTACAATTGGAAGCAATATTTGGATTTACAGTTCTAAACAAGTATAAGTATTTGGAAATAAAACAATTTTTAAAACCCCTATTTTATTTCATTTTTAGTTCATATTTATCCATGAGACAAGGCTGCCCTGATAATTATGCCCTTACTGTGTGCCAAGATTACATTTTTCTCCCCAAAATGACATCAGATTGGGTTTACATACACAGAAGACATCTTTTAGACACATTCTTACTGGACAGTCATAATGTTTGCGCTATTTTTTTCAGCTAGAATACCAAAACTGTGCAATGATGTTTAAACTTCAGATGGCCTTCTCCAAAGGACTGGACATCATTACACAAGCTCCCATTGCAAGACTGGGACATAAACATAATCACCGGTTGCTGTTCAGAAAACCGCTGCAATAAAAACTGGAGTCATATATGTCTTCTGTCAATTTACAGATCACTTATAGACATGACTAGGTTAACTGCTAACCAGTGTTCCACTTGAATTTCTCCCATTATAAAGGAGTGGTTTTGCCTTTGTTTTGTTAATCTTCAGCCTCCTTTCTTTTATGAAATTATGCCAAAAATCTGTTTGTTTAGCTGCATGCATTATTCTTTAAATTCCACTCAATAAACATTGCACATGGAAAAAGTGTAACATTGAAGATGATTGTAATAAGATCTCTGCTGTACATCCACCCCATCGCATCTGTTTTGTAATTGTATCACCATGTCTTGTACTTTTTGCTTAATCTGAAAATAAAGCATCTTTATTTGCTAACATTTCTCCATTACTCCCACTCCTCCAGTGCCTTATTCTTTAGCTTCCACTTTCAATGTCCAAAATATAAGAAAAGTAAAGGAATTGTTCCTTCAGAGTACAAAAGGCTTCTTCTCTTACATGTCCGTTCCCATGCTCAGATTTGCTGTCAGTATTCCAGATGAATAACAAATAGAAGTTACTCAATATAGTCCATCAAAATATCAGGAAGCTTAACAGAAGAAAGCACATACAGAGTACATCCATGATGTTCCAAACCATCATTCACCTCTTGTTCACTTTTAAAATACAGAAGGAAAGAGTAACTATAATTTTGTAAGTTATTACATCTATTTTCTTTCAATTGGGTCTGTTTGAGACATTTTGAGTTAGCAGTTTCATCTGGGATCTTTCAACAATACCAAAATTCATTTCTAATAGATGAGGTAGAGGGGACAGGGAAAAGAACATGCAGAACTATTATTTCATAGTATTTCCCGGACCAGCTGTGACAGAAAGGGAAAGGGTGGGGACAGGATCAGTAAACAGTCTTTCATTTCTTCTGCAAAGCAAAACAGAATTAAAACCAGAAACCAGAGTTGATGAGAAAGGAGGAGGGGAGACAAAGCAGAAACAGGAGAGGGTACTACTAGTAATTTATTTTCAGTCTTATAAAAAACTGAAACAAATATCTGAAAACAAAGTTTAGGTGGAACTGGGAAAGGGAGATGGTAAAAATAAACAAGAAAGAGATTCCACAAGATGAATAAGGGTTGAGAAACAGGTGCTTCATAACCCTTGCAGAAATGATCTCCACAGGGATCATATGTGTGAGGCACTGCTGTTCCTGTCCACGATGTGTCCTCTGCCCAATCTGCCCTGGGTGGAGGTCAGGAGCACATGGGCCTGGCTGCACCCACTTCTTCGCCACAGTACCTCCTTGAATGTGGGGCTCAGCAGTTCCCCAGAGGAAAGACTTAGATGCAGCAGGTCTCTGTGACTGTTCACAAATCTTTTCGACATCCCTAACATCCAGGGAAAATATCTGGGATCAGCATGGATAAGGTGGAGCCAAGCTCTGCTACATCTTATTCTGAGAAGTCACATCAGCAGGAGAAGTTATTCTTCCTTTCTGTGGGCAAGGCTACCCAGGAGCAGAGATGTGAATTTGTTTCCTTTGGCTTCTGTTAGGCATCAATGAAAGTCTGAGATTAAAAGAGACAAGTTCAGCACACAGCATCATCTGTGTTGGTGATGCCCAAATTCTAGGTATTTTGGTAAGAAAAAACACAAAGCAAGGAAGAAAATGCTACACACAGGGAAAACGCAGAGTATGCAAGGCAAATTAATTTATATTCCCTGTACTTGCTATTTTAGTGTCACAAATATTTCTACCCTTGATGGCTCCCAACCTAGTTTTCTGAAGCATCTGCTCAGAGCAGGGACAAAGTTCAGATCTCGGTTCCTTGCTCTCTGCACTTGGCTATTGGTTCTTGTTTCTGGAAGTGGACCTGCACACTATTTGGCCCAGGGGGCTTGACACATCAGTGGGAGAAAGATCTCCTTATACAAAACAGTGTCCCTTTGAAGTGGTTCTTCATTCCTCCCACTGGAATCCTGGTCGGAGAGGAATTTGGGGGGGTGACACCAGCTGACCCACCACATTTCAAGTGCACAGAAATATACAGCAAATTGCTCTGAGCCTGAGAGAGGCACTTGGAGAAACAGCTCATCTCTCACTGAATGCTCTTCTGTCCAAAACGTTATTGCTAACTTGTTTCCAGTACTCAGCAAGGCAGTCACAGAATAATGGAGGAATTCAAAACTGTGGTTGTGTGAGCAAGGTGAAAGGCAAGCTGTTGACATGAGAGACTGGCGTAAGGATAAAGAAGATCTACTTGCCAATTTTGTATAAGGGATTAACAAGATGATGGATCTGAATAGAAAACTTACTAATGATGTCCGTCATAACTCAGAGTTTTAAGCTCACTGTCAAATGCTCTGACTCGACTCTTTGGGGAACTACAGGCCTGTCAGTCTGACCTCAGAGCTGGTGAAGGTCACAGAGCAGATCATCTTGAGTGCCACCACATGCCACATGCAGGCCCAGTCAGCACACGTTTACGAAAGGCAGATTCTGCTTGACTAACCTGATCTCTGTCTATGACAAGGTGACCTGCTTGGTGGATTAGGGAAAAGCTGTGGGCGTAGTGTAGCTGGACTTTTGTAAGGCCCTTGACACCATTTCGCATGGCATTCTGCTGGAAAAACTGACTGTCCATGGCCTGGACAGGCACACTCTTTTCTGGGTAAAAAACTGCCTGGATGGCTGGGCCCAAAGAGTGGTGGTGAATGGAGCTAAATCCAGTTGGAGGCCAGTCACAAGTGGTGTTCCCCAGGGCTCAGTACTGCAGTCATTTCTGTTTAATATCTTTATCAATGATTTGGACAAGGCAATTGAGTGCACTCTCAGTAAGTCTGCAGGTGACATCAAGATGGGCAGGAGCGTTGAACTGCTTGAGGGCAGGAAGACTCTACAGAGGGATCTGGACAGGCTGGATTGATGGGCTGCGGTCAATTGTATGAGGCTCAAGAAAGCCAAGTGCTGGGTCCTGCACTTGCGTCAAAACAACTTCCATGCAGTGCTAAAGGTTTAGGGATGAATGGCTGAAAAGCTGCTTGGTAGAGAGGAATCTGAATATGATTCATATTCAGCTGGCTGAATATGATCCAGCAATGTGCCCAGGTGGTTAAAAAGGCCAATGGCATCCTGGCTTGTATGACAAATAGCGTGGCCAGCAGGACCAGATCCTTGCCCTGTACTTGGCACCGGTGAGGCTGCACCCTGAATGCTGTGTTCAGTTTTGGGCCCCTCACTACAGGTAGGACACTGGGCCACTGGTGCATTTCCAGAGAAAGTCAATAAAAGTGGTGAGGGGTCTGGAGCACAAGTCTCATGAGAAGCTGCTGAGAGAACTGGAGTTTTTTAGCCTGGAGAAGAGGAGTCTGAGGGGAGACCTTATCACCCTCTACAGCTACCTGAAAGGAGATTGTAATGAGGTGAGTGTCGATCTCCTCTCCCAAGCAACAAGCAATAGGATGAGAGTAAATGGCCTTATGTTGTGCAAGGGGCGTTTCAGATTTGATATTAGGAAAAATTTCTTCACTGAGGGAGTTATCAAGCATTGGAATGGCTGCCCAGGGAAGTGGTGGAGTCACCATCTCTGAAGGTATTTAAAAAACAGGTAGATGAGGTGCTTAGAGACATGATTTAGTAGTGGACAAGTTATGGTTGGACTCAATGATCTTAAAGGTATTTTCCAGCAAAGTACTACTAATGATTTTATGATTCAGAAAGAAAAGCCACAGGGATCTGTGATCTGCTCTCACTGCCTGTTTAAGCAAGATACTGTAAGCCCATCTGTGTCAAAGTGCTTTCCCCAGTTGTGCTTTGCTGAAGCACATCTCACAGGAAGGCAGTTTGTCTTAATCTGAAAACATGAAGACATGGAAAGCCTATCACTTCTCCTTTTAGCTGATCTCTATTGCTCCTACCTCCCTTATAAAGGCACATGCCTCTTTTCCTGTTCTAATTTGTCTGCCTTTTCCTTGAAAGCCTCCTTGTTATGACTTTTTCTTCTAAAGAGCCTTTTAAAGCCTGCTGTTTCCCAAACATGCTTATGTACCCGTTAAGTCACCTTTAAATCTTTCTGTAATTAAAAAAGACTGTACACTGCAGTATTTTCTAGTCTTGCTCCCTTGTTTTTTAGACTCTTCTTTCAAATCTAGTGCCAAATCTGCAAGCAGAATTGCCAATTCCCAGTCTCTTTTTCATTGGACCATTTCCTTGCATCTACAACTCCATCTTTTTTTTTCCCCTGTAACATCAAGGTGGACAAGTCACATCACTTTATAATTTGTCTAATCTCATCCCTGAGTCTACTGCTGACT
>NW_010201063.1:89972-105301 GCF_000695765.1 Mesitornis unicolor | reverse complement strand
GAACCAGTTCTCTATTTGTATAAATTACCTAACATGGTCTTAAATAAACCATCTTCAAGTAACTTTTTGTGCGAGTTCAGGTTAATACATTTTCTAGATTATTCTACCTGGACCCTTATCATTTTTTCACTCTGCCAGTCATTTTTATGCTAACCACAACAAAAATAGCAGTCCATGACAAAAATGTTTCATCATTTAACAAATACAACTGCATAAGCCCTTAGTTGTATGCCTTGGGTGGGGGTGGGGGGAAGAAAAATAAAGCTAAGAGCACAGCACTTGGAGAATAGTGAGAAAGTGAGTAGCTGGTATTTTCTTTAATACAAAACCCAGATAATTTTAAATACTACAAATTATAAGGAAAATATGTAGGCTTTGAAACATTAAGTTTTGCCGTTAACGCAGATACAAGTCTTTATACTAGATAGGATTAGAGCAATTTTTAAATATTTTCTTCATTAACTGTGAGAGAGAATTGAGGAATAAATATAAGCTTAATGACTTATTCTTTTCAAATTAAATTACTTTGTCAGTTTTGCTACAAATTTAATAATTTCTTTAAAGAAAAAGAAAAAAAAAAGATGAAGGAAATAGTAAATTAAAGGAAAGAACCACAACATTTCATCAAGGAGCAAATTCCCATGAAGTCCAAATGCAGTATCTTCCTTTTCAGACACAGTGCAATGTTAAGCCATTGTTATTTTCTTTCAGAGAGTTCTGTCAGTTTTAACTCACTTTTTGTAAACATTGACCTTAATTAAAACTCTTAAATAAAGTACTCCTTTGGCTATATGTGTCTGTACTCAGGCCTGGACTGAAGTGACAATTAGCAAAAGCCTCGTAAACAAGTGTGAGACAAGGCTCTAACTTTAAATTTGGGAAATAAATGGGACAGAAGCACATAAAATGCAGATCTAAGCACTCTTCATGTGTGTCTTCTGAAACTTCATTAACTGTCCTAACCTTATGTTCTTTGAAAATGCTCCTTCCACATTGCATCTCGAAGACAGTTAAGTAACATCAAACCATAACTGAAAAAGAATTGGGTTTGTTTAGTCTACAGAGGAGAAGCCTGAAGGAAGACCTGATAACAGTCTTTAAGTACAGAAAGAGCTGCCATAAAGACCAAAGGAATAATCCATTCTTCATGTCCTTGGACACAGGACAAGAAGATATACACTCCAATTAGAGCTAGGGAAATTCAGGTTGGATATCAGGAAAAGCTTTTTATCTGTAAGAATCACTAGGCGTGTGAATAGATTGCCTTGGATGGTTGTGAAATCTGCACTGGGAACTTCTAAGGAGGGGTTAGACAAATGTTTGCCAGGGGTGGCAAAGGCAGAGCTGAATTCTTGAGGCTGAATGTAGACTACATAACCTCCCCAAACCTCTGCCAACTCTATTTTCTATGATCTCTTTCTTTACTCTGTCCATTTCTGTAAGGGAGTTCTGCATATTTACAGAAACTCCCCATTTCCTTAAATCATTTGAAACATATATTTATTCACAAGCTTGCATAAAGAGAGGAGTAAAAGAAAAAAAGACTTGACTCAAGGAAAAATATCTATAGGGCTAAACCTAGTGGTTTTGAAGATAAGGTAACAATTTTTAAAGCCACATACAATTTGCAATCCAGACTGAGAAATTATTGCCTGAATAACTAATACACAGTCCTCTTATGCAAAATTCCTGCAAGAAGGTATTAAAAACAGGCCTTTACTTGTTCATTTTGTAGTTTTTACAGATAAAAAACAAAATCATTTTTCTTTCTCCTCAGATAGACCCCAGACTGCATTACTGCCACATTTGTATCAGCAGCAGCATCATATTTAGGACTTTTTTTCTCTGAAACATGATTTCACACTGACCAGTGGAAGTCAAACAATTTTATCTACTTTTGTGTTTGTTTCCAAAGCCTTTGCATCCAAACAGAAATTCTGCAAAGTCTACCCTAGAACCCATAGCAATACATGTATACGCATACTAATACCTTTATCTGAGAATCTGAATCAACTTTCTTTGATGACAAGCTTGCTCTTGGCATTAATGAAGGCAAGTATGGTCTCAAATTGGTCATTGCACCAGTCAATGGCAAATTAGTAAGAACAAAGACTACATTATAAGGACAAACATTTGGTATGATTCAAATCTTATGCAATATAGAAATAAGCTTAAGGCAAGATTGCTTTTGATGCCTTAGCCAGCCTTCCCCATAGTGTGGCTTGTCATAAATCTTCCTTGCAGGAAAATACGATGAAGAAGTAGAAGCAAAGGGAATATGCAAGTAATGGCTACATATGACAGTGCTCACACCACATGAAAATGAAAGGTAATAAAATTAAATAACTCATATACTTAAATATACACCTATTACTTTAAGATTTATCATATTATCCTCAAGTTCTTGCCATTCAAACTTTTGTCTTTAACAAAAATATCTGCTTAACAGGAATTTGGTTTAGTTTCCAAAATCAAAATAAAGTCTATCTTTAGGAAACATACTATTTAAGCACTCTGTCACAACATTCCCAGAAATCTACCCAGCTTCCTTTCTCAGTGCTCTGAATGCAGCTGCGTATGCAAGTTTCCTCACTTCTCAGTTAGCTCACTGGAGCTGTAGACAAAAATGGCAGTACCCAATTTTTAAGTTTTGTACTCATTGGCATTAAGATGCTTATACACCTCACTGTGTAGCTACTTTATACTACTATAATCCTTGTCTTTCCTCCCCTGTCTTTATAATTTTTTTTTTTACCCTTATCCATTGCTTTGATCCTTATCCTTATTTTCTAACTTCAAAATGTGCCTTTTTTATACATGCAGAGATGTAGCTCAGTTTTTGCAGCTGAGGGTCAGTGATTAGGACAAGGACTGCAGTGAAAATTAATTCAGTTTGTGGGAAACTACAAAAAGTTTCACTTGTCTCTTGTGAGCTGACATATTCCCTAAGTATCTTGTTGGTTGGGTAACAGTCCTTCATGCATTTGGCTTCATTTTCTAACCTTTAGGGCTTTGATACTGTTGCCTGTGCTTTTGCCAATGTTCTGAAACAATAAAAAACTGAGAACATCCAAAAACTAAATACAAAGCATGCTATCGATGTTTGCAAACTGCGCCTGGCCTGTGCTTTGTGCCATGTGAGTCTAGTAACTGTGCAAGTTTGAATTTATAATCTAAAACATGTAACTCTGACACTAAATAAGGAAGAAAAAACACGCTCAGTGTATTCAATGAAGTGTGGATGGACTTCCATATAGAAGCATTCCCTGAGCGTAGTTACTTAAATGGGCCAGCCTTAGCGTCGCTGCAGAGGCACAGTCCGGGCTGATGTCAGCTGGAAAAGTATTGGAATAATAATTTCAAACTGTACTGGAGGTGATTTTATTGCCAAGAAGGATATTGCCAAGAAACTAACCTATGTGGTCAAAGGACAGAGTTTTGTATTATTACAATATGTTTCATTGAGAAGCATATAGTTGTTTTCACTTGGATTCCATATACTTCTCTGTCCTGCAGCTATCATAGAACCTATAGTAAACTATTACATCATCTGTCTTCAGGACAATAACATGGAAAGTTATTTATTTTGTGTTCAAAATTGGTATGAGAATGTCTTCAGAAATTCAGAGAATAATGGGTGTGAAACTGACTGCCACAGCCTGTAAGCAAAAAGGACACATCTGTAGTCAGATGAGAGACAACCCAACAAAAAACCATGGAAAAATTATGGTGTTATCATCAATAATTACTTGATTGCTAAAATTCTGTATGCCAGGTGAGCTACCAGTGGTCACTGACAACATGCAAAGGAGCTGCTATGCTTGCCAAAGACTCCTGATAGAAATAGAATTTTAATGCTTCTTGAGGGTGTCATTGTTCTTCACCCTTGTGGTAAAATGTGGGAGTATCAGCTACTGAGCAGCTGTCATGTTCCAGCATCCCAACAACTGACTCTGTGTCCCTGATGAGTGAAGCAATCCCTAATTATGTACATACATATGTACATAGATATGGAGTTTGTATGTCTTGGGGAATTAGATTTTGAAATTTGATTGCAAGATGTTATTTTACTGCTATAAACACCCACCAGTTTTCCCCAAACTACTCACTCTTGGAACTATGGCACATTGTTTTCAGGGAAAAAAGTGCTTATTGAGCTTATTTTACATTTCCTAAAAGCAGTTACACATGATCCTCGGTTGGATAGTGATGAGGAGACAGTATGTGCTGGCTCATTTATAAAAGAAGCTGAATTATTGATGATAGAATATTATATGCCTCTGTCCCATCAAATACGTGAAAGAATCCATCAGTAGACTTTTATGGAAAACATCTTTTCTGTGATTAAGTCTACAAAGCAGTGCCACTACATTTTTCTAACTGATGGTTTCTTATTTTCTTGTTACTTTTTACCACCTGTGTCCTTGAAGAGAAGAGGTCTCTCCTTTTTCCATACACCAAACAAGTCATAGGTCTTACCCACAGATGAAGATGTTTTTCACCTGACAAGGTGGTCTCACAAGTAGTCCCACAGGATCTCTCCCACATTAATGGTTGAGAAACCCCAACATTTACAGGCACCACAGAACAGCCAGCACTGACCTCACCATGCTTCCCAGCTTGGAATGGCTCTACGGCTGTAAATTAAAGGTATCCCCCTCATATGAGGATTCCTTTATGTCAAGGATAGACTATTTGTCATCATTTTCCAGTTCACAATGCCTCAAATAATGTGAGGGTTGTGCTGCATGCAGTCTGGCACAGCTGTGTTTTTCATAGCATGACACCAAGGATATGTGCTGAGTTACCACATGGGATAATGTGGGAGGAATGTCCTAGATGGAAGGAGTCAATCTTGGCGTGGGCTGCATCCAGGAACAGACCCTGGAACAAATTATCATGTCAACTGTTTCTAGGTCTCCTTTTGGAAGAAAATAGCTAGCTCACTCCAAAGCATAGCCTGGGAGTAAACCAGAAAAGATCTGATCTCTAGAGTGGATACAGATGCACTCAAATTCACCTTTAGTAGGACCAGACTTTATGCCACATTTAAACACCACCAAGAGAATTAAGACTCTCTTTCCTCACATTCACCAGCTTTGGAATGGTTTTTTGATTTTTTTTTCTGTTTGATACTGCAGAGTATCTTGGAGGAGCATAAACTGCACTTTGTTGTAAGTAATTCTGGTTGTTTATGAATTAACACCCAGAAACAGACCAACTGAGGGGGAATCCTTGGCCTTCATACCAACAGAAATCACTGCTGAGGGCAGCATTCCCCTCTTCAGCTGAGATATTAGATAATGTGGAAGAAAAGTTAATGGCATAAGTCACTTGGGCTTTGAATGAAAACTTCAGTCTAGCTCTGTCTTTGACAGGGACCAAACTTCAGATAGCAAGTTGTATGGGTGCTGTCTTCTTAGCAGGCTGCCTTGTTCATCTGCCAAATTATGAAACAGCATTTTTCAGCCTAGTCATCTCTTTCCTGCAGATAATAATCAAGCCCAGAGTTCACAAATGCATGGGAGGATCTCTCCTCCTGGCACACAAGGCTGGCCAGTGACAGAGCTCTAAGTGCTGTATTTCATGTTGTGGTGAAGTAAAGCAAAGCAGATCCAAATGGATCAGCAGCACAGGCAGGAAAGCCTGAACTTTACACTAATTGTTCTTTCCTTACCTGCCTTCACAGTGCTCTGGTGGTCTGGAAGGATTAAGCAGATCTTTGCCAATGGCTGTCCTCAATGGCTACATTTGCAGTCACATTTCCACTTTATCCCACACTTTGCAGTTGAAGTTATTCATTCTTAGACCTTGAGGTGAGGAGACTTGTAAGACAAGACACCATGTGTCTGCCACATGGAGAGCTCTCACGGTTCAGGACCTCAGAAATAAGTTGTGACACTTCTTTCCAGCTGAAAAACTGCACCTACAAGATCAAAGAATAATATTTCCAGAGCATGGCACTCACAGCATCCCACCAGCTCCCTCCTGGGAGATCACAGATTCTGCAGGTCACTGCTCTAAGCACCTGAAACACCACCTTCTGAGCACCTTGCTCCTGGATCCAAACCTAACTCCTGCACTCTTCTCCCTCATTAAACACACTGACCATCTCTGTGGAGCTTCATTCCGTTTATATCCTCTTCTCCTAACATTCAGCTTCTGCAACAGTGTTCAGCAATCTGCCCACTGCCCCAGACATGTACCCCTTTGATCGTCAAGGCCTTGGCCCCCCTGTTGCTCCAAGGTGCTTCATGCTCATTAATTGCCTGTTAGGATTTAATGACCACTTTGTCAGGCAGATCTTGTCAAGCCAGCCTGGGCTGACAGAAAGGTTTTCACGACACAGCAATTTTAATAGCAGTAGCCCCATGATAACTTCATTATTTGAGTTTACCGAGTTCACTAAACCAACATGCTAGCCACACTGGAAATAAGATGATAAGGATTATTTCAGTCTGCAGGCTGGATTCTTACTCCCTATCATTTTATTATGGTGACATCTATTCTTTTGCGTTGCTTTCTTCTTAAAACTATTGACTTAAAATGTAAGGTAGCTGCCTTAAAATGCGTAAGAGCTCAGGACAAAACGATAACTAGTTTTGCTTTAAGAGTTAATATATAGCATAAAGTGTCAAGTCAGATAGTCCCCTCAGTTTTAGTAAGAATGATGTCCCACATCTGACAACTTCTTGAACACCCCTTTCATAGAAGCATTGAACCAAATCGTCTGAGTGATACTTGTTCTCCATTTGATTTTGTCTTAATACTAATTAATTATCCAATATTCGAAGATATATACTGAGCTATTTCTTTCAAATAAAGCTGTTTGTTCTAAAAATAAAAGGCAGCCTGTTTTACTTCAGATTATGTGTTATCCCCATCAACTGCATGAAATTCTGGGGGTTTTTTTTAGGGTTAAATACAGCATATATTTCAAAACAAGGAATGGGAAGTTGCCACACTGGGAACTGATTTATCTGCTGTGGGGAGCAGTGCACCTTTGTCAAGCTTTCTACCCTGAGAAAAGCCATGACTTAGTCTTTGACCTATTCTCTTTCAGGTAATAGATGTACATTATGGATTTTACATAATTATGATGGTTATGGATGGGGTGAAATAGATTATCTCTTCTAGCTAATTCACTTTGTACTAGAGATGCTTGTTTTAAAGATGGAGAGGGAGAATACTGACATAAATAGATGCACCATTAAAAGTTATTATTTAGCATTTTTTATTATTTTTATTATTATTTTATTCTTAGTAACAATTGGACAGTAGATAAACCACTGGTTTGTCTGTTTAGCTGCAAGGGATATGCAATTTACCTTCTACTCTATCTCATCCTGGAAGTTGTCTTATCAGCCTTGGGTAGCAGCCCATCTTAGTTTGAGAGCTAAGTCTAGAGCATCCCAAGTCAAACTCCTTACTCTGGATGCTGATGTTTCATCTTGGCAAACTGTCTGCTTATTTAGTTTCCAGGCAGGCACACAGTGCTGAGGTAATGAGACCAATGAACCTATTTTCCTCAGGAAAGCAGAACTATCATTTACAGATGTGCTCTGGGCTTTTTTTGATCTCATTCAAAGTCCATTCTTGTAAAAAGTGAAAAGCAAGAACATTTAGTATGCTTCTGATGCTGTTTCTTCTTTCTTCCTTTCTTTCTGACACATAGGGCCAAGGAAAAAAACTAATGGCATGGTTTTGGATTCAGGATTAAAGCAGCTATGGACATGGTTTGTGCTTGTAATTTGTGGAATTTGTGGCTATATGGAAATTAAAATTTTTGCTTGGAAAAACTGACAACAACTACAATATATTTAGCTAAAACACCAGATTTACCTACATCTCGATTAAATGCTTAGACTGACATTTCTTAAAATAGAAAACATATGCTCTTTGTAATTTTAATATATCCACATCAGAGCCCCTTTCAGTGTCTTTTAAAAAGTCATGGCCTGAAAGATCAGTGAATAAAAGAAAATTTCACCGTCAGCAAAAGAGGTCAGATTCACAGGAGCTTGGCCGTAACAGTGTTTTACATGACTGTGTTTCATATGTAAGAAGCCACCTGCAGCTGCTCAGCGTGCCAGGCAGCGTGCAGCATCCTCCACAGTTTGTCAGTCTCATGGTCCCTCTGGGGTCGTCATGTGGCTGCTAGGCTAGAGATGAGGAGAATTAATCCCAACCACGGTTTCCCAGAGCAGCACCTTGTGGAGATGCAGCTGACAACTCCTTTTCATCCACTTGTCGCATCTTGGGTCACTATAAACCAAAAAGCAGAATTTTCTGCAAATTTCTAGATCTTCAATTAAAAAAATAAAGGAAAAAGAATGTTTTACAAAAACAGCAAAATATTCTCATATAGAAACCACTTTCAGCTAAAGCTAAGACAGGATAAAAGAGGCTTAGTGTCCTATCTGACCTACAACGTGAAGACTTGATCCATCTGATATGGATCTTGCTGCAGGGGAGTTGGACCGGATGTTCTTCAAAGCTCCCTTCCAACCCAATACATTCTATGATTCTATGATTCTGTATACATGGCCTCAGTGCTCTGACCTCCAAATTTCACTTGATTTCTCTCAAAGTCAGTGCTGAAACTCTCTGATGACAGTGGGCCAGAACTGTACCTTTCCGTACTCTTATTTAAGAATGAGAGGATGCAGGCAGCCATGGACTTGGGGAAACTTGGGAGTCCCCAACCCCCACAAAACCATTAAATACTAAATGAGTTATGGTAGGAATAGAGGACTAAGCATATTGAGTCTGAAAGTAGCTCTCATCTCACTTATCGTGAACAAATTCACTCATGGTACAAAAGTACACAACCCTTTTTTCAAGACAGAAGTAAAAAGAATGAGCTATAAATTGGAAAAATCTCCAAATGATTTTAATCTTGGGCAACATCTCTAAGCTGTAAGTCATCTGTTTTGTCCTTATGTGTGAGTAAAATCACGCACTGCTTGAATACTTTTGTCCCACGGTGAACAAAAGCTGTATTTTCACACAATGTGGAGCACTGTAATTGAAATAATTTGCAGCACAGGTTTGATCTGAGCCATTTTTCATCAGTTGCACCAGTCTGAAAAATAGTTTTTGACTATTTAGTTCCTATTAATAGTGTCTTTTGACTGAGCTCATCAAGATATTTCTGAACCAAGTGCAGCAATATTCCTGTGAGCAAAGTGTTGACTGCAGTGGATACACGGATCACTATCAAAAGCCAAACCACTGAACCTTCAATATGTCTTGGGGCTTCCCTTTGGGGCTGCGGTAGCTTAAGATCCTCGCTAATGTTTATGTCTATTCCTGGGTGTGAGAAACTGAATCATTAGTTACACTCAGGAAAACAAACTTAGAATTTCCTTTAGTAGTTTGGTTCACATGACCTTGCTTTTATTTTCTTAGGAATTCTTAGGAATTTTTCCTGGAA
The DNA here is from genome assembly GCF_000695765.1 of Mesitornis unicolor. Lineage (NCBI taxonomy): Eukaryota > Metazoa > Chordata > Aves > Mesitornithiformes > Mesitornithidae > Mesitornis > Mesitornis unicolor. Next base: position 95,865 of record NW_010201063.1, on the reverse strand, counting down.
AGCTCAGGCTCTGACTCTCTGCAACTTTGGTCTTTCTGGTGGATTTGCTTCCAGAATAAGCTGTAGTTTTCAAATGGTTGCATGGAAATTTTTCAGTGAACCTGCACTCTTACTGCTGAAGCATCTGGCCCATGAAGATTTTTCAGCAGATCATCTGCTTAGGAGTTCTGTTTGCTCGGAGCTGAAAAGAGCAGTTATTTCTGCTTTTCATTTTAGCTGCTCTGCCTCCCAGTTCAAGCCCTGCTTCAGACTCTCACTGCAGGCTTCACAGTGCCCTGTACTGAACACTAAACAAGATAACAGAGAGGGAATTCAATGCCTCATGAGCCAATTTTATTAGACAGGAAACATTTGCCTATCAATATAAGTATTGTTTCAGATTTCACAATGTCCTAGTACAAATATTTTGTTTGGAATTTTTTTAATTCATTTTGGAAACCATTCAAGTGATATCTCTTCAATTAGAAAGAAGTTGCAGGACCATATTTCCTGGTTCACCCTGTTGCGATGCAATTGCTACACACAATCCTATGTCTGCTGAATTAGCAGCACTGTGAAAACCCTGCCTGTGGTTGCCGTAGAGCCATGGATTTAATGACTTTGAATCTTACATCTTCAAATGCTAATACAACTAACACACAACAAATGAGACAGTGAAATTTTCATGGCATTTCCTCCAACCCTGTACACATAAAATAATTTTCACTTAATTGGAGAAGATTTTTGGCCCATCTTCTGTGTGTCCCTGCGCAGTGGGTTTTTTTCTTTTTCAATACATGCCTCATTATGCAGTCATGATTTTTATTATTTCATTGTGAATAGTCAGATTTGAGAACTTGTGAATGTCCTTTGAAATATGAGGCTTGAATATCCCTGAAAGCATGGATGTTAAAAATAATGTGTGTTGCCATTTGGGAAAGATGTTCTTCAGGCAGAGAACGACCCAGCTTCCACTTGATCTGCAGAACATGCTAGCAAGTGCTTTCCTTCTAATCTGTCTTTGTCCTTGCTTCTAAGAATAATGAAAATGTAACATGCTCATAAAAATTTGTCAAATAAATGGAAATTAGACCCTTCAGACTCCCACTGCAGTCAGTGTAATAAACTGGCAAGCAAAATTCATTGTACTGCGTGATGCACAAACATCCTTCAACGGCAAAATGCAGATGCCAGTTACCATATTGAGCTACATGACACCTGAATAGTCTCCATCTGTCCCACCAGCACTCAGGAGATAACTCATATCACCGTTTTTTTTCATAAAACTGGGAAGACATAAGGCAGAGATTGTCTAATCTTGAACACCAGCACAAATCATAATCAAATAATCTTAAATGCTTTGCCTCCATATATATATATAGTTTTCTACAATTTGTTTTGTATAGGCAACTTGTTAGGGAAGAGAACTTTTCTGGGGGGGGAGCAGGGTCAGAATGCTTTGCTACTGCATAATCATAAAGGAATAGCTATAACTTGAACTATTATCTGTTATCTTATCCAATAGTTACACCAGTTTCCACAGTTGATAATCTGAACCACTGTTTATGACCAAATATTTGCCTTTTGTTACTGTCTAAAATACTGCCAAATATACTTCAGTCATCTAATCAGAGGGTTGATTATTCCATGCCTTGTGAATCATGTGACTGATCATACATCAAGAATAAATAATTGAGAATAGGGAGGACTCAAAATCAACAATCTATGAGCAACTGATAAGAAGAAAATTGCTGAACCCACTCAGTGACATGTTGTGATTAATGCATTTGTATTTATGATAAGTTTCCAATAGTTTGTAAGTATAAAAAAGCATAAAGAATATTAATTTGTAATATAAAATGGTTCCAGGGGGCATGCTATCTGCTGAAGTGCTAAATGTATTCAAGAAAACACTTTGAAAAGATAGATCTTTTATTTAAGGCATGGGTATGAACTATTTCTAGTGTGAAAACATTTACTTTTATTATTTCTTTCATTTAGTGAGAACAATACATTCTTTTACTGCAAGGTGTTACTTCCTGATGTACCATAACAAACAATGCTCCCCCCCAGCCTGCTTTCCGACACCACCTCAACCTTTTCTCCTGCAGCTCTGCCAGCCCCTGCTCAGCTCAGGACAGAATCACTGTGTGGCTCTGCCCTTGGCCTTTCCTTGCATCAGACATGAGACACATGAGGGCAAAACCATCTCAGTCCCTCCCCCTGAAATGTTGATTCTAAACTTTTGCACTTGAGGAGAAACATGATTAATTCCTCCCTTTTACTGCCAATGATTTGCAGGGTAAACATAGCTCCACAGCTGAGGTTAGAACGCATTAATGCATTGAATGTTTTCCAGGCACATCAGATTTCCCCATGATTTCCTGATTGTTCAGTGTCCATTCTGTAGAATTAGCAAGGCACTACACATTAGGAAAATTTACAAACCCTCTCACTCCTGCACAAAAAGAAAACTACATTTGCTGATCATATCCTATGGCTATCACTATAATTTCACCATTTTGATGAAATCGTGGATGGAAGTGTCAATGCAAGAGCCACAAAAATGGGTAAATCCGTTCAGCTAGCAGCACTGAAGCAGTCAGAAGTGAATAGAGTCTGTATTTCAATCCTTAATCTTTCTTCATTTCCTTCTTTTGTAAATTTTGACCTCTTTTCTTTTCTTGTTTCTAATGGTCCTCCTGAGTTCCTTGTTTCTCTCTTGTAATCAGATATGGCTTATTACATGCAAGAACGCAGAAAAAAAATTATAAGGGCAACCAACATTAGCAAAAGCATCAAGGGGTAATTTTAATTACTTGAAGACTTAAAATGAGCACTTTCAACACTTGTCTGCAAGAAGAAGAAGACATAAATCATACAGTATTTTATTAGTCTGCATTTTTCACTATGATCCATGTTTAAATCAATTGGGGAGAATATTGAAGTTATGGTCTAAAAGGAAAATCTTAAATTTTCCTTTTACTATAGTGCAGAGAACTGTGAAAAAGCAAGGTAACTTAGTATCTTAAATTATCTTCCATATTTGAGTATGTAGATGAGGGATGAGTAGGAAGGAAGGGGAAAAAAAGTATATGAGGAATTTATGACACCCATCCAAATTCTGCGGCTGACTTCAGTCGACTAAACTTAATGTTCCTGACATGGGAAACACACACATATCTGAATCACTACTTTAAACTCTAGGTATCTGCACTTGAAAGTGCTGCTGGTTGGTTCTTCGCAGTCTTTCTATCCAAGAACAGTGCACTCTTCTTAATCTGAGCAGTTAGCTGAGCAGGACCAACCTTGTGTATCTAATTAAAATTTCACCCAGTTAGCAGCATTCGACATTTGGTCTAATACACACACAAAATGTGTAGGGCTATCTACCAAGGAAACTCAGTGGATACTTTGAACTATTTGACAAAATATTAAATTGAATGTGATAGGGAGTTCAATGAGCACTGCACACTTGTGGACCTTCCCCTTCTCCTCAATAAGTAGCACAGAAGCACTGGTTGCACATATTCTCCAAGTGCCCAAATAAATTGAAAACCTTTTTAAGCACATCAAGAATATGAAGCTGCAGAAAGCCTCCAAACCCAGCCAGCATAGTTGATGGGAGGTGTTTTTCAGCACAAGATCTGACAACAATGTAGAATTACAACAGGCTCCAGGAATTTCTGAAAAACTGCTGGTTCTGCTTTTTTTTTGATAGCAGTTTAAAACTGGAGGGCACAGCAAGTGGCCACAGCAGAAGCTGTGTTGCACAATTCATTGGAAATCCTATCCAAAGTCCTGGGCAAGCAGATTACAATGAAGGGTGGAAATATTCTCTTTCCCAATATTTAGTTTGGTGGTAGTTTTGGAGATGCGCGTATTTTGTATGCATCAAAAAGTATACAGATCTACAAAAGCCTTGTCAAGATGTGGTCCCATTTTAGCCTGCCCTGCTTTAAGTAAACAGATCTAAGTTAAAAAAATGGGTTCTTAATCACTTTCTAATTAGAAAAAAGAAGAGTATCGATGTCAATAATTGTCTGAAAACATCTAACCTGGGGGAATTGCCACAATACACGTTGCGAAGAGGACACTGCCTGCAACCCCAATGTGAGTCTCAGACTGCTTTAGAGAAGGAACCATGCAATGAAAATGCTGCCTTCATTCTGTGATGTATTTTGCAAAATAAAACCCCTCCTCTGCAGTTTAGCAAGCAGAAAAGCAGTTTTCTAACTGCATTTAGCATATCAAGCAGTTTTTTTAAAGTGAACTCTAATTGAAGAGCTAACTCCCTTTCATAAGATAGAAGACAAAAAGTAGATATACTTTCTACCCTAGGCCATCTTTTTGCTTTCAATGTGTTGAAAGATCAATTTTTCCACAACCTTACACCCACATCTTTTTTTAATTTACTACAAATACATTTATGTATAAATAAATTCAAAAACAAACATTTTTTTGGTGGGGAAACTTCCAACCTCAAGCAGCTTTCCTGTATAGATTCTAAATAATCAATTAGAAAATTCACTCTTTGTCATTCTTTTGTCACATGTCCAAAAGGCAACCAAGATGACATTTTCAGAAATGTTCATGTGACTGAAAGATCTAAGGCTCATTGACTTAGGGTCCTTTGAAACTGTCTCTCTTACTTAGAATGAATGCAGTTTTTAAAGTTGATAAACTCTTTCAGTCTTTAGTGATTCCAGATGCAGATTGAATCTTGTGTTCACTTACAGGCTTGAGTCATTTATATCAATATTTCAGAATGTATTCAGAAATTAGTTTTAAGCACCTCACTTGGAAAATTTTTTGTTTATTTAGCCAAATAATTATTCTACAGCTGAAAAAGTAAACATGCTAAGACCAGTCCAGAGAACAACTAATCTCACAAGCCGACTCACGGATACCAACCCAAGACTGCAGAAAAAAAATCATTAAAAAGCATAACAAAATATATAGGGATTTAGTAGGTCACACAAACCATCTGCCTGTGAATCAAAGACTATTCATTACTATCAGGTCATTATTGCTGCGAACTGTCAAACTTTGGCTGCTTTGGAAGATTTTGCTGTCACACCTCCCAAAGAGGCCATTGCCCTTCTAAGCTAACATGATACTTTAAAATTATAATGTGGTAGATAAGTATATTGTACTACTTTGGGGATAAAAAAAGGATGCTATTTTACCATTATATAGAAAATTAATATGTTACACTTTGTACTTTCTACAATGATTTAGTTAAAAATTGCAGGTTTGAAATTAAATTTTGTGACAGTGGGAAGTACCTTCCTTTGTTGTAAACCTATTTCTATTCCTCCCATCTGTAGCCTGACATTTATGCATAAATATGGCCCAGCATGGCAATTATTACTGTTTCATAAGGTATTACAATTTCTAGTTACATGTGCCCTACTTGGACTGGTTGGTAATAAAGCTAGAAAGCATTGAAGGGAAGGAGATTTTTTTTCTATTTAACTTTTTGGCAGCAGCCTGTTTAAACACGGTGACTCAGAGCACCAAGGGATCAATAAAAAATCATTTATCTCTCCAGTTCCTTAAAATGAACTCTAATCCTACTTTCTGGATTTCCTGTTTCCAAGAGGGTGGGAAGAGATTCCTAGGCAGCAATGGGAAAAAAAATCCCACACTTTTTCAAAACTTAGTCTTAATTATGGGTTGAGAAAAATCAAGCTTTTATGGCATTTTCAAGAGCTGTAAGAAGACAATTCTGTTTTAGTTGCTAGAGATATAGTTCTAGACTTTGAAGGAATTGCTTATACATTATTATATACAAATAAAATATTTTTACACAAGATAATTAAAATATGAAACCAACAAACACGTTGCTAAGAAAAATCAGAGTAGTTGCTGACTACTGTAATCTGGTATTACAGTGAAGAAGTGCAGTAAG
>NW_010201063.1:54394-89941 GCF_000695765.1 Mesitornis unicolor | reverse complement strand
CTGTCCATAGGAATCTGATGTGAAACAGAAACCATATGTTTTGACCTTCCCTCCAAAAATAGTGTCTTAAATAGTTTGCAAAAATATGATAACTCTAATGAAAAACTATTTTTCATTTCATTAGGGAAGAGAGACTCTCCTTGAGCCAGAACTGTGGTGCGGTGGTATTGGGATATGCCCTCAGGATCTGATCACAACTGGCAATAGGTCTTAACTTAATTTGACATGTGGGTTGAGTCAATTTACACACAGCTTTAAATCTCATAAGCCAGCACACCATGGGATAGCAGAGAGGATATTCTTTTTAATATAAGATGAATTTCCAAGTCTTCCATTAGAAGAGAGCATGGCAATTAAAAACAATGGATTTGCCTCTGGCTGAATGCATGGACTCATCGTGATTCTGTTATTAATTTGTATCTCCAGCAACACTGTCCCAGGATGATCCCCCAGTGTCAGGACAGCCTGAACTTGCTAAAGGAAAACACAGTGGTCTTTCCCTTGCAGGTGCCAGCTCCTTCCCACCTCTTCTCCATCCTCCACAAGCTGAATTTACGCAGATTATGTACCTGGACACCCAATGACTGCAGTATCCCAGCTTCTAACCTCCTTCACTCAGTAATTCAGCAATCTCCTCAATGGGAGCTTTTGTGGCTTAGGTGATACAGCCTTTAAAAAAAGTTCAGAGCACTGAATTACAGAAATTCTTGAGTATAAATAAAGAAGCAATAACTGTATCATTTCAGGGTAGAGCTGAACAAGTACATTGTAATTAACTATTGATTTGCTTCAGTTTTTCTGCTCATGGAATAGCCTTAAGAAGATTAGTCCATAAACTGATCTACTTCATTCTCATATTTTAATATTATTATTTGATTTTTTTTCTGTGCAAATGCTTAACTTTTAGTTGGTAACAAGGAGTTCTTTGGGTGTCCAATATTTGGCAGTTTACTTCTTAAGATTAACTTAGATACTAATAAGTTTTGTAGCATGTTTTCCTTCACCTAGTTGGATGAGACTACAGCCTCTTCCAAAACAAATATTCACATATGCAAATGGAAAAACAAATCAGATTATTAAAGTCCATTTACTTAACGTGCCAAATGCTCATGGAGGCTAAAGACAAAGTGACATTTGAAGGAAATTATCATGAAAACATTTATTTGAATATTTTTTCTCCATTCATCCAGCCTTAATTGCAATGGCAGAGAGGTAAACAATATGTTAAAATATGTTTGTGAATGTAATAAATATTCATGATACAAGCACAGATCTGTCAGACCGGATGGACACTATAAAATCAGCATGAAAACATTGATCACTGCAAAATTTCAAAAGAAACACACAAGAAATGGCAAGAACAATGGCCATTTCACTGGGGGGGATAAAACAAAAAAATACACAAAAAAACCCCAAAAAACCAAGTTAGTTAGTTGTAAGTCACTCTAGCAAAGTAATGAAGAGATGTCAGATCTACAGGGAGGAAGAAACAGGTCTGAGATCCAGACAACAAGGCTGAAGGAGGTGAGGACAGATCAGATCCCGAGTTTACGCTGCTGTAACTAGAAACAAAATCTGTCCCATCACTCTGTGGAAGGTTGCCAAGAAAATTCTTGGCATCTTGAGTTAGAGCTGTAGGTGGTTAACAGGAAGATTAAGGTCAAATAAGAAAACCCTTAGTTGGCCTCAGTTCCATCAGATAAGACAGCCCACCAGGCAAATGGCAGATTTTGAGATTTAAAGGGCTACTCTTCACTGGAGTTCAAGACTCTGTCAAGCAGAATGTTACATTTCTAGAATAACACGAGTTTCACCAAATACTGACATTTAATCATTCTTTATTAATGTGCCAAGCTATTGAATTAAAAGCAGTGTTCCCATCATAAATTGAGTTCTCTTTCACTCCCACTGTGCCAGGCACATATATATCACATGGGTGAAGCTTGAAAGAGGAGTGTTTATTTAAGTTATATCTTCCCCATAGTTTGAGTTTGTTTGCAATCTGCAGTTAAGCAATGGGACTGAAGTGCTGAGAATATGTTGGTGGGCTGGTCAAGAGCCACCTCAGAGGAGATAAATCAGTAGCACAGATAAATAAGCTTTTGTGAATCTTATTCCCAAGTTTTCTAGAACATATCTTCTGGGTCCTTGTTCTTTCATTGTAAGAAGGAGAAAAAAAAAGGTGCCTAGTTCAAATAACGAACTGAAAATATCACAAAAAACCAAGAATATCTATATTTCACATATATCTGCAGGTCAAATTAAAGCTCAAGCTTTCCCATGGTCCTGTTAACCTGGATAAAACTACAAACTTCATGGCTGAATTTGCTTCAAATGGACAGTGTGACACTGTTCAGTTTCATAGCTATTTCATTAGTTAATTCGACCCAAAAAGATATCTGGGGAGAAAATTACATGGTATTAAATTACTGTCCTAATGTATGGCCACTATTCATCAAGACATAGGAGAAGGAAATATACCATTATTATTATTTTCCTTTTGCAGATGCCAGAGCGCAGATTACTGGCTTATATTCAGCTGCTTTTTTGTTACTCCCATTAAGCACCTTGCCCAGGAATGCTTTGGATTACTAGCAGCCTTGGGATGATAAGAGCTTTGCCTCTGCTGAGTGACTCCCTTTCTCCATGTCTTGAAATCACTGAAGAGAGAGTCCTTACGAATATTTATCTCACTGGTGAGGTAAGTAATTCAAGTAATACAGAGCCACTTCCATGCCATGCATATAAATGCAACATGCACTCCCTGCATAAGGATGCAGCCACCCCACCTGATATTTGATCCTCTACCTCTACCACTTGCGACCACAACCTCATCCAGAAGCACTGTGAGGTATACACCCAGTCACTTCCTGCAATACAAACTAAAGCATCTATCTTTCTCAATATCAGAGTAAAAGGCAGCTACTGATGCAACTCATTGGCCTCGAGAAGGTGGCACTGACATTTTCCCGCTCTCTGAGATGCTGTAAAGCCAGCATTTCCAAGTCTTTTCCTGTTGCATGAGTCACCCATCTACTCATTCCACACACGTCAACAATTTCTTTCCCAAGTACTTAGGAATCCCAGCTACCAAGTACATGAAAAAGTCACACTCTCACTCTACCCACAATTTTAGGCAGTTGAACAGGACCCTGCTCATCTATGTAATCCCTTCAGGCTAATAGTTTTTCTACTTGCTGACAGATCCTGCCTCCTAGATGAGCAGTGAGCAGAGGCACTGAAATGGCTACACAGTTCTGAATTAAAAGCTGGCTTGCATCTTCCCGGCTTGGAACATGGGTACAGATAGCACATGATAGTCAGCTCTGACACTGAAAAGAGGCCCATTCTCTCTGGATAAAACAGTCTTTGTATTGCCACATATACTTTTTCTGCAACATAATGAAGAGATCACTTCAAGAAGTTATAACACTGTCACATGTTAATATTCTCTCTTCACAGAAGACAAAGCACAGAGCCCAACTGCTGCACACTGCAATGAAGCCCAGATATTTATTTGCCAGATAATAGCATTTTTATTATGGAACCACTTTATTCTGGAAATTGTATTTTCTTGTATCAGAGTAAGCAGGCAATAGATGTTGCCACCATCTCCGACAGGTGATTGTTTTGGGGAGGAGGTTTGACAGATCTGCTGATTCTCCAGTTTTATTAATGTTCGCTCTGGCTGTCATGCCAGAAGGACTCTTTATTCAATATCACTGTAATTTAAAAGAAAATTTATCTACAGGCAGAATGTTTTTGTTAAAATGTTAAACACTTTGAAAGGGGAATGAAATACTCAATGGGTAAATACAAGTTCACTAGCACAAAAAGATCACATAGAAAGAGGAAGATGGGGAAAATAAAAAGATCAATACTGACACATACATGCAATGTATTAATATATATATAAGATTATATACAAAGAAATCTCTTTTTTCAGGATAAACTTGAAGAGTACATAATATTTGGATAGAAAGGTGATTTTATTTTCATCTGAACTGTAGACCTGCACACAAAAGCAGACCTTCCAGAAGTAAATATTTGATCACTTCTGTAAGGATTAATACTGTTTTAAATATTTCTAAATGCAGGAGCAAAACATTAATTTATTCTAAGTAAGGAACATTTATAAGATTTGTCTTCTACAAATCTGTCAAGAACTGTAATCAGTTAACAAATATATTTGAAAACCTAGTAGAAATAAAACCCAACACAAATGCTCAAAGAATTTTTTGTTATCAGTCTGATTCTTCAAAAAAGACATGGTGAGCAATGCAGTTTCCACATGTTCTAGTCTTTACATTCCAGTGGAAAGGAATATCTTTTGTGATTTTTGAAAAATTTCTTTCAGTGATCTTTAAGTTCAGCTTCAATCTAGCGAGGCAGTCAAAGTCCTCCAGCAAGGACTGGATCCTGAGCCTGAACAAACTCTTAAACATTCTCTTTTTAAAGATAAACATGTACTCCATAAACTTTCCATTGTTCTAAACATCTGTTTAGACTCATGAACAGCTTTTCAGCCAAGGTCAGCAATAGGGAGGTTAACTTAGTACGTGCATCAGTTCTTTACTTCTTGCAAGCAACAAAACATTAGTTCTCTAGTTAGTATGTTGTACCATAAAGAATAACAATAAGTAACCTTGTAAAAAACTCACAATCCGAAAAATACTAGAAGCAATATCTTGTATATTGTCCTGTTTTCCCATGCTTATATATATATATATATATATAAAAATAAACAAGCCCAACCATGCAGGGTCTGAAAGCAGATGGACCACCCCCTACATTTCTTCCGAACGAGTTCCTTAGCCAATGTATTATAATTTTTGTTGTTTTCCAGCTCAGTGAGAAAAAAATTATCAGGCAAAACAGAACGGCAACAAAAAGACCTACGAAATCCAGAATATCTTTCAGGTGAGAATCCAGTTACTTGTTTTGAAGAACCCTCAGCTGTGTTTGAGGCAGTATGTCAGAAGACACCCAAAGGTGTTCACCCACTAGACTTTGGGCCCCCCCTTATCTATAGGGTATTTTTAAAGGGATCTGAAAATGGTGATCAGTAAACACATGACTGCCATCACACGCTCTTTGATTTTCTCTTCAGGAAGTGTGCAGCTTGAAACTAACGACATTGTGTTACAGAGTAAGGGAGCTCCTCCTTTTTCTTTCTACACTTTGTAAGACAGGTACATAAATGAGCCCTTTCTTCAAGGTTCTGACACAATGTCTGGATTGCTGATATACGTAATTCACAGCAGATCCCATGTTACTGGATCATCAATCATCTATTTCAAAGCAATTGGAGCCTTGGCATTGCCCCAAAGTGTATGTGCCAAGAGTTTGATCCACCTTGCACAAACTTCCCCTTGGCACTTTTAGGAAACAAGTTTAAACAGCTCAACATAGTTTTTTCTGTGAATCTTAATTTGAAAGACTCAATCCTTTTACAAAGCTCAAGAGCATTGTTTAGATCTGTAACTAAGAGCCACCAAGTCCTCTGCTCTCTGGATGGTCCAAGAGTTAGACCCTGAGCCCCATAATGCTGAGACCTCAGGACCTGAGAAATGTAATGATCAGTGACTTTCACAGCACAGTTGTCCCACTTTTAAAGAAGATGACATAGGGCAGAACAGGTAATACAGATGTCAACATGACAAAGGAAAATGAAACATAGGGAAAACAAACTGTACATGTTCGACATTAATCAAGATAATGACAAGTGAAAACATTTTTTTGTTCTGTTGCTTACTAATGATTCATTGAATGATAGGGTTTACAAGGGCCTGGTCAGATAACATAGCTCTACAATGGCTTTTATAACCGTGGGATGGAAAACAATGTGACGGTAGGAAACACATGTTTGAACTGACCTTCATAAAGTTGTCAAGCAGGTCCATCGGTTACGATATTTGTCTTCTGTGCTTGGATGAACTCAATGTCTGATAGGGCTGCACATATCTTTTCTTCAAAATTCATAATAACCGAGCCCAGGGAAATGCTGAGTCTGTCTGAGAGACAAAGAATTGAGAGCATTTAAGGATCAAACATGAGGCTTAGCACCTTGCAGTTGCATGTTCCTGAGGAATGAATCAAAAGTGTAAATTTAACCTAGTTAAAGTAGTTATTGTTTCTGTGCTGGATATAGTATAGAGCAAAAAAGTATCTCTGAGAGAACACAGACTATTTAGTCAATGATGTGCCCCACCCTTGGATTAGTATTTTAGCTTTCTGTCTGGCAATCTCTCAGCCAGAAATGTTGGTCCTGAGAAACTTAAAATGAAAGTTTAATTGCTGGAACAAAATATATTTTCTAGCCCCGAGACCACAAAGCAGAGCAAGGCCAAGACACAGAACAGTGGGAGCAGCTGAGTGCAGTTCCTTCATGATTTTTTTTTAAGCCATTTTTCTTTTGGGAATGACTCCTTCTGTCCCTCACACAAATAAACAAATATCACCACTCAGGTGAAAGAATTAGCAGCTCAAGGGCTGATCTTCCTGGTTTTTTCCTAAAGACTCTGAGAATGAGGTAAAATGTAGGATTTAATAGGCTTCTGTGTGCACCTGAATATTATTTAAAATACTTTTGGCTGGTACGTGAACTTTCCTTACTATCTCATGCTGCAGGGCAAAGTTTATCAATTTTAAGCTCAGTCATTCGAGGACATCTGCAAGGAGTAGCCTTCCTTAACATTCCTTCAAGTTAAAAATGAATTTTTACAAAGCAAATAAGTGCATGATGGTTATGCAGGGGGTTTTGCTTGGTGTTTTTTTGGTATTGTTTTGGAGGGCTTTTTTGTAATACAGGTCCATAGAGAACAAATAATAAAAGCTGATTAGTTCAGGGGTTTTAGTATATAATCAAATGCCAGATACACAGTGTGGAGGAGGCAGAACTGGCTTTTATTTAGGAAACACAAGTTTTGTTTTCCTTGTGTATTTGAAGCATTACACTTCAATAAACAGAAATTTGTCTGTCATTGTACCACTTCCATGCAAATACAGGACTATCAAAAATTCACCTTTTAAAAAAGTTAACCCTCCTGGAATCCTTATATTCCTCATGGAAAGAAGTCAGATGACTGTGTGCTGATTACAATATACAGGCAATTCTTTCTACTTTACAATCTTCTTTTCCAAGATCTGCAGGTGAATAGTTTAAAGAGCTCACCTTCACATGCTCTGATACCTCACTAATAGAAATTTTTTCCCTTTTTTAACTTACTGATTGTCTCAGAGAGCGTAGTCTATAACAGTATAACTGAAATATCAATACTAAAAAATTTAATATTCATATTCATAAAATATTTTCTAGATTATTTTTCTCTTGCTTCTGAAAATATTTGCTACCTGAAATGCGACCTTTTGCCATTGGAAAAGGAGGTCACATGGTACTGTGTGAGCCACATACCTGAAGGAACAAACTTGAGCCCTTTTCAACATGAGCTCTCAACCATCATAAACACAACTTTTGCTTTCTAAGCTTGCAATAGTTGCTTGACCTTTGCTAGATCCGTAAAAGTTCTTGCTAGTAAATTTATTTTTAGCAAATGCTCTAAAACAAATGAAGAGCAGCACAAATGTTGCCAAAGAGAATATGTTTCAAAACACAAAGAAATATTCATATAACGCAACTATTTCTCTTTAATCACCTGATACAGAATCTTTTTCCCTGCCTTGCACGTCTGGCTGTAAATCGTTTGTGCATGATGATAAATGCTCTGGCTTGATACCATGCCATTGCACACAGCAACTACTGCCAGACCCCTGTTCCCAAAAAAAAGAGGACTTTTTGTTCCCATATGCATCCTACAGTCCAAGCAGCATGTGCTCTCCTACGGAGAGGTCACCTCTCTCTGTCCGCCCGCGAGTTGCAGCTGCAGATGGCAGAAGTACTTTGGCAGTCAGCTCCCAGGGGCAGACCTGACAAGGGCTAGAGAAAGGCGTCTGCAGTGGGAAGCCCTCAGCTGTGGCTGCCTTTCTCACTGTAAAAGAGCTTTCAACCAAGAGTCGTCCTCTTCAGAGCACAGCATGGGACTTGTGGTTGTCTGGGCTGCCTAGGCTCAACAAATGTGTCCTGGATGCTTTTCTGTGTATGAGTAGGTGCTGTGCACAGGTGCAGTGCCCACCCTTCAAATTCCTCTTAGACAGCCCCAGACATCATTCATCACCTCTCCTTTTTAACCTCTTTTTTTCCAATGAGTAGAGAAGAAATTGCATTCCCCAAACTGTGAAAATATGGGTATTTTATATTACCATTTTGGGGGAAAGGGGAAAAGAACACAGAAACAGAGCCTTTTATTGTCTTTGATATGAAACCTAATGCTATTTTTCTGTATAACAGCGCCTGAAAAATCAAAATTCATCCTCATTTCTTATTTTCTCAAACTTCCAGAACTTCAGTGAAGGATTTCTAAACCCAGGGGAATCGCTACTTTTTCATTTGTGCCATATATGGAAGACATGCTATGTAGCTGATACTACTGTATGACTAATATCAACATTTTGCAATTAATGTTATCATTATAAAGCTGAAAGACCTATCACCTGGTACTCTGCAGTGAGATACAGCTATGATAATATTATTAACCAATGGTCTCGCATTTGTCGGTTGTAAAGTTCACTCCAAATCTCACATTAACTATTTGCTTGAAATGCAGCCAAGTGAAGATGTGTTTCGTCCCCCTGGGTCCCAGAAAGCTCTCAGCTGTTTTCTACAAAGGATTCTGCTGTGTCCCAGACTGAAGGTCCATACATTCAGATCCTTTCTCCAAGAGCTGCTGCCAGCAGATGCTTGAAGAATAGCAGAGCAAAGCACACATGAAAGGCTTCTTCCTATGTTGTAATCCCCTGTTTTTTGCTATCAGTGGGAGAGTTTGACATGAAGCTTGCCTCTAAATGACTGTGTGGAATAACCACAAATGGACGTAATCGTCATTAATCTATCCAGATCCTTTCCAGCTCTGTCTATACTTTTGGCCTCCAAAATGTCCCACAAGGATTCCTAGAATTTAATATGCATCATAAAGATTTCCTTTTGTTTGCTTTAAACCTGCTGCAGGCTAGTTTCACTGAGGCCCGCTAGTTCTTCCTCAGTGGAAAATTATGACTTATCACTCCTTGCTCACATTTTTCACATCATCCATGATCTAACAGGCCTGTCACATAACCCTCTCCAGCTTTGCTTGTTGCAGTTTATGAAAGTCTAATTTCATTTGCTTTCGTATGTTTGTTTTACTTTCCTCTATACAGCAAGACTTTTCTTATATTCTGATTACTACACTTTTTTTTTTATCAAGGGATGTTGCAGAATAATTCAATCCAAGTGAGGTGAAGAAATCAATTTCAATGTCAGTGACTCTTCCAAAATCTCCAGCATTATTTCTTCCAAAACTATCTCAAAGCTCATTCCATCACCTCCCATCAACTCCCTGGGAACTGAAACCCACACCCTTTACAACACGAGTTTGAGAGAGACAGATTAGCTGTTGTATGGGATATCCTAGAAGGTCTGCATCATGCTAGAAGTTGGAAAGAAGCATTTCTATGCTCAGGTTCTATTCTTTCACTCCTGAAAAGTCCTTAAATGTCCTGTACTTAATTCTGTCTGCTGATTCAGGAGTAGCAAAATGAGCCTGAAAGGAATTTTTATGCCCTGTATGTTGTGTAGATGCTAAGAAATAGAATTATTATTAATAATAATGATGATAACTCTTATGGCTTGTGGTATAACATAAAAGCACAAGGAAAGCAGAATAACCAGAAATACAAGCAGGAAGTACATCACAGATTTGCTTCTTAAAGTGCATTTTCCACTGTGTGCCTGAATGGATGATGACTTGCACACCTGACTTGGCAAATCATTCCAGCATTTTACATGGAAGAACAAAGCAACACAAGTTTTTCTCCTAATGACTCAGCTAAATCACTCTGTCTTAATCCCAGCCTGATACTCAATAGAGATGTTAAAGGCAAAGATTTACCAACCCTGTTGGCCTTTTCAGGATTCCAGTATCTCAGATTTTATTCCCTGTGGTCGAACTTTCCAATCTTTACCTATTTTGCTGTCTTCAGGCTTTCTTTAAAAACACTCCTCACCACCACTACCTCCATGCCACTTCTTTTGCTACTCAGTGACTCAGTTCCTTATCTCCAGGACAGAAAAAGCTGAAATCAGCACATCCAGCCCATTTCTCCCTGCTTGAGAAATGCCGTATTGGCAGGCCAACATCATGTTGCGTCATTGAGAGCTGGACTACACTGCAAAATCACACCTAGCACATTTGTCTCTGCTGCTTCTTCGGTTATTTTGGGAGTTCTGTTTTCCACATTTCCCCTTCACTCTGTAATTGTATTTAAGTTAATTTTTCCCCAGGAGTGCTATTACTGTATTTAACAAAATTGAATGTCTTATGTTATTTCCTATTAGTAATTTTCTTTTCAAGATGAAATCAAGGATATGGTTTTACATTTATATAACATAGTTAAGTATTACACTGAAGACAGTATCTGAAGTTCTATATTTTATTTTTAAAAGCCATAAAAAACTTAATTACATTAATAAACCTAATTCATGTTGCCCAGACATGAACCTCAGCAGGAGACGGCAGGGGGGCAGAATAATATCAATAAATGCCATGGAGAAGTTAAAATTGTCTCAGGGTCAAATACATCAAAAATCACAGTCTGTATAATATCCACCTTTCTAAAAATGTATTCCACCTATTGTGTTCCTTTCATTTTTATATCTGCTGCACTCTAGTTCCTGGAGGGGAGGGAAAAAATTATCACCCTCCACACTTAAACCTTAGACACTGAAAGAATACACAACTGTATAGAGAGGAGAACAATAAAGGTATTCCCCAGCACTACCAGACTGCCATCCAAAAGAGAGATACAGTCAAGTACATGTCCTAGAGCAGAGTTCGTCTGGCCATTTTCCCCCTATGTACCTCCCTGGTGAAAGCACAGAGATTTAAGTTACTGTTAAGGTCTACTACAGAGCAGCAGGACTTCAGGAGAGATTTCTGTAGCAATAGAGCAGTGACCAGCTGTGTCATGAACATGCTGGTGGCTTCATTGCCACAGGAGAGACAAGCACCAGGAAGGGGTTTCTGATCCAAAAGACAGCAACTGCTGTGAAAGAAGTGAAACAGCTACCATAAGAAATGGCATTTGAGAGGGTCAGTGAAATCTGCACAAATCCATGAAGATGGGAACAAGAAGCTGAGTATTACTAGAATAAACAAGGAGTGTATAGGGCAAACCAAACCCAGGCATGATGCTGTACTGCCCTAGTGTCCATGTTTTGGACAATTTTAGAGCGGTGTCAGAAGTGGAGGCTCCAGGAAGCATGTGGGATGCGACCACAGCATCAACAAGCATTTTAAAGAAAGAGAAAAATTGTTGTTCAGGCTTGGGTATGTGTTTTCTGTTTGTTTTTTGTTTTTGTTTTTTCTTTAAGCTTTTGTTTTTTGGTTTTGTTTTGTTTTGTTTTTTCTCAAAGTGAAAGAAAGAGAGGAAAAAAGTTTTAACGGAAAGTGTAGGGTCAAAAAAGGGAATGGTTTGGTTCATCGTGACTCAGCGTCTGTGCTTCTGGATAACCTGGTGTCCGCTCCTGATAGAGAAAAAGAAGTAGAACAGTTTACATAATTCCTTCCCTTAATGTGGACAGATAATTCACATGGGCAGCCTGCTGAATCAAACAGGAGATGTGGCTGCTGTCAGCAAAAGATGGCATGTGAAGTTATGGAAGTGCCAGGAGAGGAGACTCCATAGCAGTGGAGAGATTAATAGGAAGGGATGCCAAAACATCAGAACAATAAAAAGTGAGATTAGAGAGCATCATAATATATTGTATCAAAACTGTAGAATCACCAGTCTTGCAAAAACTTCCTAAGGTCAGGGAAATGTCACATCAATCTTGGCATGAGGCTGAACTAGAAGTTACTTAAGTTTATAAGACAATATCTCCTGTTACAGATCTGCTAAGAAATGTTCATGTGTATAAAATTATGTGTGTTTTATAAGATCACTTAGGCTTTCACCCTCCTTACAAAACCGAATCATAAAAACCCACAGGGAGGTTGAAGATGTTTTTTCCCCTTCATCCTTACATATTTACTATAAATAATGAAGTGGTGGATCATGACTACTCCATCTCAGTATCAATAAACCAAAGAACTGGAGATGTTAGCATCCAAGTAGCAGGATACACATTTATACGCAAACATATGTGAGGAAGGACATTATCTAAGAGGGAAAAGTTTACAAATATAGTCTGCCTACCACAGCTGAAAGAGTTTGGACTGAGATTAGAGCGAAAACAGTGAAAAAACAACAGTCATAAGGAACTGTTATGCATCTCCAGAGCAGGATTAGAAGGCAGAACAGGAAGCATTTATGCATGAAAAAAAGGAGACTTATAAAAAAGCCCAGACATTGATCACTGAGATTTCTATTATGCTGACATTTACTGGAGCTCAAGTGACAAGTACAAGCATGTTCTCAAAACACTCCAGGCTCCTGCCATATGGAGCTTTCTGCAAAGTCAACCAAACAGCAGTCCCAAAGCAAAGCTGAAATCCAGGCTCTGTCTGCAAGATGGTGTGAGGAGGTATCCGAGACAGCTCCAGACGGATGAATTCAGGGGCTGGAAGCACTGCAGGTTGCAGCCACACAAAGTCCAACTATTATCTAGCAGCTTCAGCAACTTACATTTTCAGTAGTTTTCAGAGATTTGCTTGCAGTTGGTGCTCGCAGTTGGTGCTCGCAGTTGGGTGTATTTCACAGCACTGTAAATGGGAGGAACAAAGAAAATGATAGGAAAAGCAAGCAGGACACTTCAAAATATTTTCAGTGAACGAGCTAGACAGAAACTTCAAAATCCCTCAGGTCAGTGAAGGAGGCTGCTCAGTTGAAAAAGTGTAATTGAAATTATAGCATTTGCTTGTCCTTGCCAAATTCATCAGTGTTACTGAATATCCTCTACTTAGTGCAGATATGAAATGCCTTCTAAGAAAAAAAAAGTAAGTATTCCCAGAGAACACTCAAAGGGTTGTTCAAAGAGAGTAATCTTTGGCCTTGCTCCTGTAAGTACTTTCTATCTAGCTTGGTCCTGACAATTTCAAGAGATAATTCCACGACTCTTCTGCCAGCGAACTTTACTGCTTTAGTCAGTGATTCTCCCTTTCAGATCAGAGCACAGGTTGGCAATAGGGTGGGATCAAAACAAACATAGAGCTAACTCTCTGTATTCTATTGCAATGAGGTTAGTCACCATTCTAAGCACTCTACTAAGCAGAAAACTTGGAACAGGCCAAGAAAAGAGAACATTGATTCTTCTCATTTTTCAGGTTTAGATGTACATAACTAGGGGGAAGAAAATAAATCTCTTTTTTATACAGCCTCAAACTCTCATTTTACAGCTAACTCTTCTCCATTTGTCTTTCTGTGTATTTTCCTTCACTATCGCAAGTGTTTGCATAGGATTAGCTGGTACCAACAATTATATTTAAATATTTAATAATATTTATCAAGTGGAAAGTAAGCCCCACCTTGAAAAAGCTTGATAGTAGCACCAAGGGGAGGGGGAGGGGGCTGGAAGAAAAAGAAGTGGTTTGTTCTTATCTAAATCCCAAGGGCAGAATGGGTGTTAAGGGAAACAGATGACAAGTGCTGCAGAGCAGCTGGGATTGTGTATTTCTCTCAGGCAATCTCGTTCCTAGGCATTGAGAGGAAGGATGAGAGAGTAAGCAAAAGCATCCTTCCCAAACAACTCTGGTTACCTGGATGCTGAAAAAGGCAAGAGGTTAATTTCATCACTTTGGAAAACTAACCAAAGTTTACAGATTTTTCAACAATGTAAAGAGGATCACTGAGAGGTTCAAGTAGGAAACACTAAATATAGATGGTACTGAGATCCTGTGCTAATGGCAATAATGTAATAATAATTAAACTTAAGCTGTGCATTTCAGCTCATCAGAGAAATATCACTTGGTCTTTTCTAATCTTCGGAGTCTACTCCTTGTCAAAAATCTCATTGTTAAGTATCTCTGTTTACAATTTGTTTTAGAAAGATGGAATGGACAGGCAAATCCACATGTGTGCATGTATATGTACACACACACACACACACACATATATGTACATGCACACCAAAACTTATGAATAACCATAACATAACTTAAACCTAACAGAATTCATATAAATACAGATCAATCTGCTAAGAAAAGGCTATTGATCAAAGTACACTATTGATGTGCAACTATGGATCAAAGTAGGCCA
This sequence comes from Mesitornis unicolor, assembly GCF_000695765.1. Taxonomy (NCBI): domain Eukaryota; kingdom Metazoa; phylum Chordata; class Aves; order Mesitornithiformes; family Mesitornithidae; genus Mesitornis; species Mesitornis unicolor. The sequence goes on along the minus strand of NW_010201063.1, from coordinate 75,652 downwards.
GAGGATAAATTATTTTTCAAGCTCAAGTTTGTACAGGAAGAAAATCAGCATCATTGCAAGATATATACAGGGGGAAAAAAGTGACCAAGAGTGTTTAAAGAGAGAATGATCTGAACCAAAGATGTGCCTCAATGTGAAAACAAGGAAGGTGGTTCAGATCTCTTTATAATCAACAAATATAACCCATTTACTAGACTGGAGCAGCAGTAAGCAAAAGAGAGCATCCACAAAATGTGTGTACACATGTGCAAGCGTTCATATGGTTGCTCAAAGCTAAGGATCTATCAGCTCATGTTGTCAAGACCAGCTTGCCCAGATAATGGGAATCTAAGATTCATTAAAGGGCTGAAAAGATTATTTCAGAGTTGCTGATATTCATGTGTAGCAAGTCAACAGACAAAAATTCCAGAGAAAATTCCAGAAGCATCAAAAACTGTAAGCCTTCTAAAAAAAAGGGGACTGCAAAGCTCAAGGTCACCTGGAATCTGTCCCAGATGAAGTCAAGATGAGTTTTATCTATTGCTTCCTGCTCATCCCCATTGAAAGCCATTTAATCACAGAAGACAGCCATGCCGGTCAAGCATGTTTTTACCCTGGTAAATTGGGTAGATAACTTCTGACTACCTTTTTATCCCTCGTGTGCTTGGAAATTAATTCAAAGAGGAGACTGGGACTGGGATAAGGTTCACTCACATATAATTACCAAGTCTAACTTAACTTTCTAAAAGATGAATGTAGCATTCAGTTTTTTCTGGTTATTATGGACCTCCCCAGTTGCCATGACTTTTTACAGGTAACATGAAATCACCTTGCAATCACAGAATCAAGGAGAGAACTATGTCCTAGACACAAAGGATTTTGCTATAGTCATTGCTTTGAAAAAAATAAATCATGATTTCTCTTGCTAAGGCAAGAAGGATGTAGAAATGGACAGCAGTGAGAAAGAAGAAAGAAAATATGGCAATATCTGTATACAGAACATTTTTTAAATGTGTGCTGGCATATACCATATATTTCTGCTACCCCTACTGTAAAGAGGATTTTCTTTTTAATATTGGAGAATGAAATGAAGATCCACAAAAATTTTACTGGGAATGAGAGCAAATGCCTTGTAGTCAGAGTTTTAATGCTTAATTTATTTCAAAGATGGTGTAGAAAGTTCTGTGTTCTGTAATTGAATACACGTGGGCATTTAGAAAGGGAGGATTGGAGGGATTAACTTCTATAAATTTCAATGAAAGGTGTAACAAGAGCCACTGGATGAAAGTTTTTCTAGATGACATTATTTAATCACTTATCATGACACTTGGCTCACTATATTAGTAACTGGATTAAATATGAGACATCCACAGATCAGAGAAGATGGTAGAATGGTTTCTTTTGCCCTTTTACTCTATAAAAATTAAATTTTACAGCGCTACTAAAATTATTCTGAGAATATTATATATAATATAATCAGTAAACCTATATTAGAATATCAAGTGTAAATTTTCTGATACTTCCTTCCAAATACTTCCTAAAGAACAGAAAGCCAAATGCAGTGTAAAATAGAGGACATTTCCCCTATAATAAATTAAAAGCATGTAATTTTTCATGTGGCAAGGCATGAACACTGTGACCAAAGTACTGAAAAATTTAATGTAATATACAACTTTAAAAAAACCCACTTATGCCTTCAGGTCAATGTGTAGCTGTAGAGAGAAACAGAAATAATTTGTTGTTGCATTAGGGGAGCAAGAAAAAAAGAAATCATTCGGTTGTCTATGTAGTAAGGGTTAGGACTGGCTGTCAATATATACCAGTGGTCAGGTAGCTACCCACCCACATTAAAGCACAGAAAACCCTTAAAATTTTAAATAACACCTATTTGAACAACAGATCACACACAGAGTTTTCAAAGGAAAATCAGAAAAAATAAGTCATTTTGATAACAATGAGAAACCGAAGCAGGTTTTTGCAGAGCAATAACACCCCACTTTCTTAACTCGTTGATAGTGCTTGATATATTTCCCAAGATAACAAGTATTAGTGATCAGTGAATCAATCTTGACAAATATCAGTCCAAATCAGAATGACAAATACATAGAGAAGTTTAATGTTCCAGGTTTCTCCTGTTCTTTCCAAGTGATCTCAGATTTTCAAGCTGCTAATGAGATCTCAAAGGAGAGCAACGCAAGCTCCACAGAAATTGTTTGTTAAAGAAATACTGACAAAGAAGTAGGTAAAGCAAAGTATTTTTTCCTTATGCCAGACTGCTCATGGCCAATCAGTGCTTATGTATTTTTTGTATAACATGCCAAATAAGCAACAAAAGTAAGGGATACAGAAAAGTGGAGAGTATTGCTGGGATGCGATTCCTTTGGAGAGGACTGGAGGAAGCGTTATAAAAGGACAAGAGAAGCAGGAGCTGAAGACAGTGAGGTTAAATCACAACATATAAAGCTGTAAGAAACATGGTTTCACTAGCTTTGCTTTTCAAAGAACTCCTTGTTTTTCTAAAGAGTAGCAGTGCCCACTGTCACCTCAATGCCAGGTTAGTCTTTGAATCGTAAGTCTCAAATGGCCCTGCTCTTGCTTGGGGAAGCTGCCAGGCAGGGATAAAGGGGGAAGACAGGAGGACAGATGTGTCTCTGTCCCCTCACATACACAGAGAAAGAGAGCGAGCACCACTATAGCCAGATTAGAGAACGGTGGGAGAGGTCAGGTTGGGTCCCATTAACCAGCAGAGCTGTGGGAATGATGGAGGGACAGTAATACACCCATACATTTACAGCCTTTTAAAGCCCTCAACGCTTCTTTTAGACCACAGCTTTGATTTACATACGCAGCACAGTCCCCATTCAAAGAGTGTGAGTGAAATTTAAGCCAAACTGCTTTGTTTTCCTGCTTGCCTTGTACCACTGAAATTTCCCTTGTAGTAAATTAGCATAGATAAACAAGAAGTGTCTTAAAAATTAGCATCAGATTGCCCTGAAATTAAATCCATGTTTTTTCCTCACAGAGCTCAGTCCAGGAACAAGAAAATACTATCACAGCTTTACTACAATACTTTAGTAGAAAAATGACACAAAATTTAGAATCGATTCCCTAATAACACAAGGACTGATAGATAATTGTATAATGAAATTCTGTGAAAACAATCAGCAAGTGCATTTCTCAGTATTCATTTTCCCAGTCTATTGTTTACTTTGCTTTCACTAATATTAAATCCACAAATCCAGGTGGTAAAAATTGGCATTGTTCCGTTCCAAAAGGTGTCTTGGATTCTTGTGACTTAGACATGGAATAAATTAGAAACAAACAACAACATTACACACCTTGGGTGATGCACAGATGACACTGCTACAAATGGCAAGAGTTATGGCAGATTTAACATATTCATGACTGTACTACAGCAAAGTTTGAGTAAGAAAAATGTGCCACTGGACTCCAGTCAACAAAGCACAGGTATCCAGTGCCTAAATGGTCCCATCTGGCTTCCAGCTGCCGATCAAGAAGTATCCCTGTCTCCTGCAGGTTCTTCTCTCTTACCTGTCATCCCTATGCAGATACCTCAGGTATCTTTGGCACCATTGCCCAATGAGATACCCAGCGTGAAGCGAGCTGAAAGAAGACCAGTTGTAACAATTAGGGCACCCAAACATTATTATTCCTCTATTAAATGGTATTAAAGCACCACTGAAAAAAAATGTAAAGATACTAATCCTGGCATAAAATGAGTCAACAGTCTTGTGAAAAGAGATATATTCCTGTTGAAAAAAAATAGAAGTTTACCTGGATAAGGATAAGAAAGACATAAGCTTATACAAACAATCATAATCACAGTTCACAAAGCCATTGCAGGACAATACTACATATTGACTGATCCTCTCTAATAGCCAAAGCAGTAAAGGAAGAACTGCATTGCTTGTGAAAGTCATACTATGACACAAAACAAAGAAATGACATACTTTTCTTCATTTAATAAGGACTGCTAAACTTCTAAGTATATTATCAGTGAAATACTTCACATTAATTTAAATATATTATTTGAATATTCAATATTATCAAACATATGACCAAATTGAATAGAAAATCAAAAAGCAAATATTTTGGGAACAAGAAAGCTGTTAAAAAAATATATTCTAGTATCTCCCAAACAAAGAATAGTGAAGATAATTTTTTTTAAAAAAAGGAAAAGAAAAAGGAAAAGAAAAGAAATAGTAAATATGTATAGATCTCTAGTACTTTAGAAAAATAGTGACTGTAAATATCTTCAAAGAAGGATAAGAAAATTAATCACTGTACCAGATAAAGGTGGCCTCCTCGACATGATGAGTGCAACACCAAGAACCAAATAGGAAAATGAAGATCCTGCAGAAGACAGAAGAACCTTCTTCCTTCATTATTACTCCAGTGTCTGCAGAAATTACTTAAAGTTTCCATTAAATGTAAAATGACAATCTCAATTTCCTATTCTGGTCTTCTACAAAATGTCACTTTTTGCTATCCAGGAGTCTCTATATTCTATCTGAGCAAGACTTTCCTATATTAAGACGTGCCTACATTTTACATGTCATGTTTTGCCATGCAGTATCTGGGTTCTGAATGCCCTATAATTTACACTTTCCTTTGTGGCACAACAGAGGGCTGGAATTCCCCCTCACTGCAGGAAGCCATCGCTGTCTTCCCTCGTGTCACTTTTTTACAGCTCACACCTTAGTTTACTTTCAGGAGAAGCTGCACCTACAAGCAGCCTGTGATCCCCTGCGAGCCCTTCTCTCTCCACTCTTGAAGTCCCTGCTCCTAGAAAAGACAGAATCACAAAGTTTGCTTAAACTGGTATATTTTAGCTCAAAACACAGTCCTTGCACACAGAGACTGAAAAGTAACCAGATCTTATATAAGAAATGTCCTTTCACGCCCTTCTCTCCCTCCCCACAAAAAGGACTCTAACCTGACTCTGATCCTTGGCTCATGAAATTGGCTTATGGCATTTGCTCTGATACTTTTCGTGAAATTGTAAGATGCCTTCAAATGCATTTCCTAAAAGACCTTTCCACAGTTAGACATTTATGGTTTAAAATTTCAGGTAGCATTACAGATAACACCATGGCCAAGGTGTTTCTATGCTTGGAGTCTGAGATCAGAGCTCAGTAAGGAATCTGTTCCCATACATTCTTATAGGGGATTGATATAATGTATTTCTTCTCAAATAACACCTTCGTCATTCATTAATCATTTCAAATATACTGCTACGGCACTAACAACTGTATGTTTCAGTTTGTTTCTTTTTGCCTCTCAAATATCTTTATCTTACTAATTAATTCCCCTTTGCACACAGAGCCTCAGTTATTTCCCTCTTAAAGGCTTGAGTGACTCAGATCTTTGATAACACTACAGTGTATCCCACTCACAATGTATTGAGTTCAGACTTCAGTTATTTTCATAAAGTCTATTAACAGGCCAGTGTTTGCTGAAGTTTGTAATAAGATAGATAGAACAGTGCATTAGAAGCACTGATACTATTTAAAAATTTCTAATGTCAGTCGCAGATTACCTGAGAAAGTATTACAGTAGATTTGCACACATTATTGACAAACACTGTCTGTGAAAATACAGAGAGAAAAAGAGTTAATTCACATGAAACATGCACTTTTTGTGAACTTTTACGCTGGTTTTGAACTGGGTATAGAAAGAGATTTTTACTTTAGTATACAGCAGCATCTTCTGCAAAATGCCAAATCCTATTTACTAAATTGATTTGCACTTTCTTTCTCCAGCTTTTTCCTTCTACTTCTACAATTACATGTGACTTCTTTCTGTAATTTATCTTTTCTGTCATCCATTCTTGTATGTCTGAAGCACAGATTCAAATCGAACAAGGTGGCAAGGAGAACTGACTCTCTCTTTTGATAAAAAGGGATGAGGATGAAGGGCCTATTTTCTTACATTTCTTGGCTATAGGCTAATTCAGAGTCTACAGAATTTCAGGGAAAACCTCATTATTTTCTGCATTAAGCAAAGACCCTTTGACAGAAGCATCAAAATAACAAGAAAATATCCCATAAGTTGGAATATGCAGCTTGAACAGGTAGACTGATTTAGGTCCCAACACTTGCTCTTTTAGACAACCTATGTAATATTCACATTTATGAAGTGAGACCAAATAAAAATAAGAATAAATGTTAACTAGCACATGCAGACTCTTTTCTGTATTTGCACAATCCACCCTTCATTTTGTTCGAACAAAAGGAAGGAAAAAAGTATATATTTACTTCATTTGAAAGGATTTTTGTTCTTTGTTGGCCTAAGAATATATCTGTCTTTTGAGAAAACCTTCTAAATGTAAGAGTTCACCATCTGCATACATTTTCAGCTTGGTTTTACCAATATTGATCAGACCTGGGACCAGCATTATTTGCATTCTCCAAATTTTCAAGCAATAGAAAGCATTGGTGCCTTTTTAATTTCTAATTAAACATCTTTCGGCTTAGTTAAAACTGTAGGCTTGGGGCTTGTTTTGCAGAGTTTTAAATAGCTAAGGAAAAATGCAAAATGCAAATCACAAAATATGATATAAGCACTCTTACTATCAGTGAATGATCTTGTATAAAATACCCAGCAACTTCACATCGATAGGCTTTGCTGCAAGTATTTACATGAAGCATTGGAACCTCCCAGTTCTTCTGGAGTAGTCTGACCTCATTAACCTACACGAAATAGTTAAAGCTATGAGAAAATATACAATATTCCTGAAGAGTGGAAATAAAGTTCTCTGAAGAAATGTAATGTTAACAGTTGGCCAATTAAATGGACAAAATGTACTTTAAGAAAATGTGTTGGGGCTTAAGAAAAATAAGCCATCAATTAATTTTGTTCAGTTTTCATGCTTAAAGTCATCTACTGCATGCACTTCAAAAACAGTCCAGTTAAACAGGATGCAGAACTATTTAAACAAAAATACTATTAGTACTGGGATCTAAGACAAAAAGATCAGGCTCAAAACCTGTCTGGTTATGGCACATACTGTGACCAAAAAACTATTTCTATATATAATTATTTCTATATCTCAATCCAAACTTCTCTTACACAGGATGGAAGTTGTTTATCCATCACAATCTCTAGATTTCAATTTCATAAAAATGCACAAAGGTTGTTTTCTTTTTGAATGAGGGGAAATTTGTTGGGTTTTTATGTTTTTTAAACATTTTCCAGGCTTTATTTTTAATTAGTTTTATTTACTATGTCTTTATTACCTTCGCATTTCTTATAACTTTATTTCAACTGTTTCAATATAGAAATAGCAATTTTTTTTTCCCAATTTTTTTACATGTTATTTTCTCTCTGATCTATTCATAAATTTAAAACATTCCCTAGAGAAGAGTTTCATAAAATCTTTCAGGAAGTTGTTCTCCTAGAACAGTTCTCCACAATTAAATAATTTTATCACATTAACAAAACCATACAAAGAATTTATGTATTATCCATCTGTGGGCAACTGGCCCACAGCAAAAGCATTAGTACAGATCGTGGCGCGATTCCCAAGAAGGAATCAAGATGCCTCAAGCCTGTATCCAATTTGGACAACCAGCAGAGAGGCAGCAGTGTCAGCCAGAGACAAGAATACACCATTTGTAAATGATAGATTGCATCACCACCTGAAGTAATAATTGGTGTCCAGGTACCACAGCGGGACAGATTTGATTTCTCAAAGTTCTTCTTATCTTCCAGCTCACACACAAGAACATGATGTGCAGCTGAGGACTTGGCGTTAGCCAAAAAAGAAAAGAGGATTTCCAGCTGTATCCATGAAAAGCTTGCTTTCATCAAGGAGCACAGTGTGGTTAATGTCAAAAGAAGTATTCAAATGGATTAGCAGAGACCTGACTTCCCCTTGTAACAAATACATGAAGAGCATCCAGTGTATTGCAATACCCAGCTACCCAGCAACATCTCTGGATAACAAATTTGTGGCACAAAATATGAAGAGGTAAGGGGGAAGGAAAAGTGTGAAAAACAGCAAATAGTTTTGTAGGGAAGGAAAAAAAAATTACACTCCCAATCCTCTACAGAAGTTACTACTAAACCACCAGTTAAACTTTTTTTTTCCTAAAAATGCTGTTTTATTACAGGATCAAACACATTCAAGCAAAAACGCAGTTTAAATGGCCAATCTTCAGCTGCACAAAGGTAAAAAACCTTTTTTGAAGACTAACCGTAATCTACATGAAAAGCTTTTGAAAAAGACAGATCGAGAGTTTGTAAGTAAAAATAACTGGTTAAGTGTCAAAACCCTAATCAAACTCAGTCATTTTAATGGTTAGAAAGCTTCAGAGGAGGGGTAGCCAGCCAAACTCTGCAAGTGGAGTGGGCTTATCCCTGCGCCAATGTACATGCTGCAGCTGAGCATCCACAGCGGTCTGAGGGCAGTACACTTGAGATGGAAAGGAAACACATGCAAAACTGGTCACCCACCACGTATTTGAAAGCCCTCTTAGGACTGGCTCATCACATGTATTGAGGAGACGATGTTTGTTGGGGACACCAGTAGAGAGACTATGTTGTAGAGATGGCTGTAAAAACATTTTTTCTTAGGATGGTGGAAAAAGACAAGATCGTGTGGGGGATGGGGAGATAAATGGTACAAATAGCTAAGAGCCTTGGCTCACATCCTTCTGAACTCTGGCCATAAACAATGTCTGGGAATGGCCAGAGGCTCCTCCAGGATAGGAGCGGTGCTTGTTCCAATGGCAGAAAACTGGAATTTCCAGCATGAGCTCTATGTGAATTACAACAAGGTCAAGCCTCCCAAGCCTGCAGTTTTCTGAAGATTCAGAGAAAACAGAACTGAAGTGCCTACATCTAATTTTGTCATTATTATTGTTGCAAAACCTCAGTCAACTTCAGAGAAAACTGACTTGGCAGATCCAACAGCTGGTTGTGGAGTCAACCAGGAAAGGGCACTGGCTGGCAGAGAGATAGCATTGTCTTTAAGCTTTACCACGCCAAAGAAACCTGTTTTTTTTCTTCTTTGTTCAGCATAGTTCATTACATATCCTGTCACCTTGCAGAATCAGTGGTAACACCAAAGCAGCACATTCATTGGCTTTTAAATATAGGATTGGAAAATAGCAGGAATACAAGAACAGCTTAAAGACTGTGTTTTCAAAATGTTCAGTGAATGTCCCCAACAATTACCATTCAGACCGTGGGAGAATGGTTTTTAAAAACACTCCGCATTGTCTTTGTTAAAACTACATCAAAGTGATATCAATAATATCTTCTCATTTTATGAAAATAGAGGATATGCTTAAAACTTCAGATATGCACCAGAAACACTGAGAATACTAACAGCATTTGGATTTTATAATGATGAATTAACAAGTAAACAGGAAACCATAATTTTGAAGGCCTCATGAGGCAGATAAGGAATGAGTTCTGGCCTAACATATATCTCTCCACATATTTCTATGCGTACCTAATAAATAGACTTTACATAAACACATACATGTTTGAGCACACACATATATGACAAGCCTCAGAGGAACAATTTCCAGATTAGGTTAAATAACAAATATAAACAATTTTAACTGAATACGGTACTAGGGGGTAGCACAATTAAGCTTTCAAAATTTAAAGTGTCCAAATAAGTTGGCACAGAAAACCTTAGATTTTTCTCCTCTCTGCTGCATGCCAAGGCAATTCATTCAAGTAACAAACACTTCCTCCTAGAGAGTCTCTGTCTATACAATGCACAGGATGGACTGTTCTTAATTAAAAAACACTTCATGAAAATAGATCAAGCTACTTAAAGGTTTAAGTATGTAGTCTCATAGCTTATTTACATGCTATTATCAAACATCTGTTCTGAAGGCAGAGTAAGTTTCATATTTATTTCCTTGGAGTTCATTAGCTTAATATCTATTTTACGATAAACAGTTATTAGTTAAAGAGAAAAAAAAAACAAAACCAAACTAAACAAAACCCATGTAATAAACAAATAACTGGCAAAATAGAACTGTGGATTACAACTCACAACCAAGTCAAAAAAACCATCTTCTCTCCGGCAGCAATGCCCTGTCTCTCAACTTTATCTGCCACAGAGAAGGAAGGGATTCTGCAGGGAGCAGCTCTCTTTATGTCACAACCCTGATTCACCCTCTGAGCACTGGACACCCTTGGGAAAAATGGAAAAAATTAGTGCTCCTGCAGTTCAGAACTGCATAATTGTGTGCACACATGCATATACGGAATCTGTATAATGTCAGCATTCAGCTCTAGGCTTTCAGCTGTCATGTTTCCAAATTTCCTGGTCTCCTGCCCTGCTGCCTCCTTGCTCCCTCACAGTATTGACACCCATCCTGCCCTTTGGACAAAGCTCCTCTCCTGGTCACCTCCTTCTCTTTCCTATTCACATGTCCTTCAATCAAGAGTTTCAGGTCCTATGCCCAATGTCACAGCAGCTCCTGGCCATGGTGACACCTCCAGAAGGGATGGGTTCAGCCTGGCTCTACCAATGGGACATGGGTGCTGGAAAGGGGTAGGAACACACACAGCATAACCAGCATCATCATCAGAAAAATTTAACTATCCACTATCACAAGTCTGACCATTTGCAAACAAGTTTTCAAAGGCACAGCCCATGCCACAAATAACCTCTGCTAATTAAATATTCATATTTTTATAAGAGAAAAATTGATAAAATCTTACAGAAGTTTCACCTTTTTTTTTTAATCTGTTTGTATTACCTACTATCATTCCTTCTTCTCTTCTACCTTCCTGTCAACCTCCCAAAAAGAAGTCAAACCTTTATTGTGGAAAACTACAAACAAATTAAACTTCGGAGGAGTTATAAGCTATTGGAAACAGCATTTTATAATGGAAAGTACCAGACAGGCTTAGCTGTAGCCATTGCTACTTGAGCTGCCTGTAATAACTAACTGCAGTGAGTTAGGCTAGTGAGAAGAAGGCATTCAGACCCTGCAGTGGTAGGAGCGGTTAGCATTGTCTGCCCAGCATTTGGGAAATGCATTAGACGAGAAGTTCCAGCCCTGTGGTCTGCAGAGCACTTGCCTGTGGTCCACAAAGAGCCACTTGGTTTTGTGTTGCTGGGTCTTCTTGTTTCCATCTGCTAAACTACATTAAGAGACAGATCATGTTTCCTAATATTTATCTCAATGTACACAGGCCACCACAGAAAGACATATTACTGTAATTTCTTGGAGGAAGGGAAAGTTGGTGTCCTCACAGATGAAAGAGAAATGCATCTGCAAGATGAGCCCTCTCAGAGGATATGGTCTGTGCTGCAGGGAGGTAGGGAGTCTTGCATTAAACCATAAAATTCACTGATATATGTAGAATACTCATAGATGAGGAATCCTTTCCCACATCCAGCCTTCTCCCAGCCTGCAATAAGATTTGTACTGCACAACTGGGGAAACAGCAGTTGTCCCCTGAGACCTCAAGTCCTTACTGACTCCTATGGAACTCCACTACATGCATTGAGAAAGCTGCTTCTGTCTTTCTCAAGTGCAACAGAAATAAAAGCTCCATTAGGGTCTTGCTCAACTTCATCTGAAAACCCTCTTCAAGAAAAAAAATTGCACCAAAGGGAGCCCCTCCTTCACATCATATAGGCCATTCATTGCAATTGCAATACAGGCACATTGTTGTAAACACAGACGAGAGAGGAAAGGAAACAAAAAAGCAGAACTAGCTGTTATTTCATCCACATCCATGCACAGAAAAGGAGCATACAGGGTAGAGCTGAAGCAAGGAGTCAGACAAACAAAGCCCGAGGAGTCACTGCTTCAGTCTCATACAGACAACTGTGCACAAACACATCACAAAGTTGGGACTTCTCAAATCAGGATGAAACAGGATGAAATGATTTGTTGTCGTTCACAACACTGCTTGCCTTTGCTGTACACCTTGCAATTTCTACACAGATAATGCTCATCTACATTACCATTGGTCCAAGATACAGTGTGCAGAGGATCATGTTGTTTGCAAATATGGAGAATGAGAAGGGAGATCTGTGATCTTCCTCTTTGAATCGTATCTGCCAGGGACAGTCTGAAAAAGAAAACAGGAAGAGAGAATAGCCATCAGTGCAATGCGGCCAAATGAGCCTGACTAAGGCAATTTTAATACTTGATATTGCCCAAGTGGAAAAAAACCCCAAATATATATATGCATATATATGTGTGTGTGTGTGTATATATATGTGTGTATATATATACACACACAGAGAAACTGAATATAAAATATCTATATTAACACTTCAATATTTTTAAAATGCATATGGTTGCACACACATGCATAAGCTTATATGTATAGACATGGTGAAAATTTCAGTGACAACTGTAATTGTGGATACATTGTTATTATCACACATTACATATGGTATCATAATTGACCTTAAAATTGAACCTAGAATCAAATTCCTATACCTGAATTCATTCGGTATTTATAAAATATTACTTTTAGAAATAATTATTGAAGAGATCATGGTGTGAGTATACAGTTTTATCACTAAAGAAAAAATGGACTTCCTACTGAGAGGTTTAAAACATTTTTTATACCAGGAAGCCTTCTTGTTAAAAACTGTGAGCAAGCAGTTGCTAATTTTCTACTCAATAAGTCAAGAATGATGCTTTCAATGGGCTGTCAGTGGACAAGAAATTTATTAACACGTTCCGAATGCCAGAAAAACGTTGCAAAAATCACACAGGAAGAGTCAAAAATCCAAAATCTGTCAACCCAGAAAAAAGCAGAGGACAGTCAGATGGCTAATCACAAATCAAACACACAGTATTGATTTTTCAGATAGGGATGTGTTGCCCATTGAATTCAGGGCAAGGCCTCCTCATCAGTTTAATGTTTCTCATTTTCAGCTAAGAACCATCCTGAATGGCATATGGGAATGTAAAACAAAAAAGACATACTATTTTGTTTCAATAAAATTATCATCTGCATGTCAGCTACCAACCAGAAATCCTACAACATTTACATGAGTTGCATAGGAGCAGGCTGTTTTTCTCCTCTACGCAACAGCAAGGAAGGACAATTTGGAAGCCAGAGGCATATGTCAGAGACTGTAGGTTTGGCTCTGTTTCCAAGTCAACCTTCAAATTGAAGATAGCTAAAGGCCAAATTGCAGTCCTAATTGGATTGCCATAGGTTAAAAGCTTTAGCTATCACTTTTTAATTATTATTGTTATTATTTTTAACCAGTTCTTTTTTTCTGGTAGAAAATAGCAGTTGAAAGATTTCCTCTGAAATATCTTTTGACATCTCAAGGCCTGGATTAATCTTATCTAATTTCAGACACTTGCCTAAAGCACTAAGCACTTTACTTTTCTACTTTTAGTCAGTGGGGACTATCTGCCTTCTCAGTCATCGTGAAAAGTCTTCTGTCAACTGCAGGGAATACCATGTGTGACTAGATTTATAATTCATTTGTCCCAGTTTGAGTCAGATGAATCCAAAATCGAGATTTCACGGTAAAGTTTCCAGCTTTTTGTATATCTAATAAATTTGAGTTCTAACTGAAGGATAAAGAGAACAATCCCAACTGTTGGATCTTGTGTGGGTTTGTTGGTGGGTTGGGTTGTTTTTTTTTTAATTTGCCAACATAAATCAATGACAGACTTTTTAAGAAGATTTTACTTCAGCCATGTATTGCCTCTCTGTCTCAAAATATTTAGGAATGGTTTCATATCTTTTCCCTCTAATCATATCCAGTGATGTTTGCTTTATAATGTAGCCTGATGATATCTAACTAAACGTTATATTTCAACCATCTTCAATGCAAATAACTAATCCCAAGCTTTCAATAGCCTGCCTTGGCACAGCAGCTTAAAGCAGAAGATGGTACCATTAGTCATATTTTAATTCAGAAGAGCTTGTGTGTCTTTCTGTGATGTATCCTCTAGAAATTACATAACTGAGAAATTATTTAATCCACTCCTAAACCATCATACACACCTGTCAGAGTAGGTAAGGCTGGTGGGACTCAGTTGAGTTGACATCCAAACCAAAGACTTAACATGATCTCCAATGAGTGCTTCAGAGAAAAACAACAAACACAATGGTCATTTACTCGAGCTGAGTAAAAAAGGCTGAGTCTGTCAACAACAGCAGAATAACAAAAGAAACTGGAAGGAAATTAAGTAGTTTACTGGATCTGGCAGAAACTTTTCATAAAGAAAGCAGAATTCATGCTGATTTTTGCTTAAAGATGTTTCGAGTTTGACAGCAGCAACTTTCTTGATCACTGAATGAACAAGTTAACATTCACTCATTACATAAATTAACACTCTTAGTCTCAAAGGCAAATACAGAAGATACGCACTGTGTTTTCCACTATATGCAGCCATCCCCTGTGAGCTCAATCTGGCAGTCTCAGAGGCGATAGCTCACCAGTGGTCTCCAGGTCTAGACCAGATGGTGATGGGGACACACAGCACTGTGCTGGCCATCTCACAGGCCCATGGCTCTCAGAGAAAGACACAAATACAATTATAAGGGGCAGCTCTGCGGGAGGAGGCAAGGAATGGTTGCCACAAAGAGATGCAGATGCAGAAGCAGAGTGAAGGTGGGCAGCCCAGCCAGGTTTCCCAGATGCACCAGCACACTCCAGGGAGGCACTGAGATGGCCTCCCACAGCACACACTGAGTACTTCAGGCTGTTCACTGATGCCCTCACTCCCATGACCTTCTTGCGTACAAGTCCTTGTGATCCTGCAGGGCTTTTGTGGTCATTCATTTTTTTCTGTCGCCTTGCAGCACCTGTTCCTACCCCACTCCCTGCCCCTGCCTCCCCTATTAGGTCTACCACTCTAGTTACATCCTCGGTATTTGTTTCTCCTCTTCTTGTGAGCCTATTAATGCATCCTTTTTGGATTTCCATTTCCTCCTTAACTAGGCAAGACTATGTAAAACAAATAAGGAAAATAATAAGGTTAGGTGTTGTTACCAGCTGGTTATTTCCACCTACCTTTCCTATGCTACTAACCTGTGGCAAAAAGAGTGTCCCATGTGGGAGACATGTATGCCCTATGTATCTCTACTGTAAAAGGAGATCATTCTCAGATGGCATTCTTTTTTGATGATTCCATAAGTTATTAGCAACAATTAAAGAATCAACCACCTTAAAGATACATCCACTCAGAAGTTTCTTTACATAAGCTAGTTTAAAGAAATGCTGTGTATTTGCTGTGCATAGCCTCACAACATTAAATATATCCTCACAGCAATTTTTTCCTGTCATTGCAGTAGATTTTTGGCACGTAACCTTAGCTCTTTGCTTCAGATTTGCAACAGCAAGTACTGGGACATGACTTACCCAATAGCATTCTTTAAAGTCCATTAGGGCAATGAGCTCTAGCCATGCATTATACATGTCTCCCCTACTACTGGGAATAGGATTGCCTGGGGACACTACAGAGCCTACATCACAGGTTAGGCACAAGTCTGCCAATGTTTAGGTATAACTAGGTATTGGCCTTGGTGTAGGAAAGTGGCCTATATCAAACCTTCACAACATTTTTTGCCTATTCCTTCAACTGATAGAATTCTTAGTGCTTCTCTGCACAGCAATGTTCAAGTTGCATACAAAGTCGCTCCCTGCCTACTTGAGCTTTCAAAGAACCCCATCAATAGATGTAGCGGAAGGCAAGGTGGATGCTCAAGATCCTTAGATTTATAGCTATAATACTTTTCATAGAAGCAATGGCTAAAGGGGAAGGAGAAATTATTCCAGCCTCAGTTCCAGTACAGATCTTCTAAAGCAAGCCTAAACAATTTAAGCTAATTGAAAACTTTAATCTGTTTTCATGTCCTGCTTCAAAACAGGCTAAAATTAGAAAAGTGTGCGGAGAGAGGGGAAACATTCTATTAAAAGGAAATTCTTTAAATTTAAAAAAGAAAAATATCAAAAGAAACTGCTGATACAAACAGCAATGTTTTAAGCAATCAATTTCCAGATCTTTTTCAGTGGTTCTGTGGAAAGAAGTAGAAACCACGAAACTGATTCGTCACCAGTGGTTTCAGTTGTTTATAATCATTGATTTAATGAAAGAAGATCAAAAAGGTTCACTGATGCCTGAGATCAGAGTGAAACTGTTAAACGCACACTGACGTTTTAAGGACTGGGCTTGCCATTCCCTGAGAGAGAGAGAGAGAGAGACAGACACTGTGAGAAGTGGCAAATGGAGAAAGAAAATTAAACACAAAACCATAAGACTTTCTGCATGAGAAGACATTAGGGAGCTTCCTTATTTTGGTCACTTCCTCTTCCCTCTTTCTCACCAACATACACACACATGCACACTGTACACACCCTCCACAGACGGCTCCTGAGCCTGTAATCCTCTGCTGAATTTTTTCCTTGCTGTTTTAATCAGCTGAATTCTTCTTGGAATGAAGAGATTAAATAAAAATTCCAGCACAACAGAGCAGGAAAGTCAAAGGTAGGAATGAATGGCCAGGGTGGGATCATGACAAATAAACAAACAAATAAACAAATAAATAAAAATGCAGAAGCCGTGTCTGATCAAAACTTTCATCAAAATAAATACTCTGTTTTCTGCTGCCCATTAAATCAATTGAGCTCTGCTTGGAGTCAGATATCTCTTAAAGACTGATCCTTGAGGTCAAGGTTTAAAGGCTGACAAAAGAGGAAATCTCATGAGTAAAAGCCCTATCACAGAAGTCTTCACTTCGTTCACTCACAAAAGAGGAAGACAGAAAAGAAACAAACACCAAAGTATTTCAGGAACAGAGTCAAAAAGAAGAGAGTACTAAAATTAGATTAACACTACACCTTATTTGAATTTTGAGTGTTTGAAAAACACTATTGCCTAGCACCACACAACACATAGGAATTTAGGAACAGTTGATTCTGCTTAATCAGGATTACATGACCTTTTCAGTCCAATGTTTTATAATTCTCTAGTTCGTGTCTGGGGACATTTGCTGCTTTTGCAGTGCCAGTAGGGAAGATGCTGCAGCTCTACAAATAGCAATAATGAGATCATGACTCCTAATGAACTGATCTGGGCTATCAAATATAGCCCTCCAGCACAGAATGTAACCGCCATATAGCAGGATTTTAGACCACCCCACAGCTTCACTTCACCAAAAACACACTCCATCCACCCTATAAGACTTTCACATACAAAATAAGAAACCTCAAGAAAAGCAATTATGTCACCGGAAAAGGGAAAGATTCCTGCAATAGTAGGCAATTGCTCTGGTGAAAATGCCTAGAGATCAAGAGAATCCATCCACTGCAGCTGCAGCACTCAGATTGAAGTTTTGGGACTGCTCCTACAAGGAAAAGACGATGGGCTGGAAGCTTCCCACGGGCTGAATCAGGGGCCCAAGTCAATCCAAACACTGGAAAGTGCTCAAAAAAACAAAAAATTCCAAGCAACAATTCTTGTAAATTTGAAAGAAAATATTTTCTAGCTGTCAGTTTAACATCAGGTACCATGGGGAAAACATACCAGTGAATCACCTGAGATTGAAAGTGAAGCAAACAAAGAAAACATTCAGAAGACAGCATAAGCAATTAGCAAAACAGGGCATGAAGGACGGCCCTCATAGATGGCTACTGAAAACGGAAACAAGTGTCAGTGTTTGCACACAAACACAATCAGCTAACACTAAATCGGCTTCCACACCTCCATTGAGAGCATGAATACATCCAGACACCCAAAGTCTTAGACAGAGTTACAGAGTTGACAACAGAAGATGGCTTTATACAATTCTCCCCATGTGCTGAGCAATCACCTAGTGTTACTTGTGCTATATGATTACTATTCATATTTTAAAGGCCATATAAATGGACACACGACTGGTGTAGGAGAAATTTAAACAATCTTTCCTCTCTTGATCTTGTCTCTGATTTCAAATAATTATTGGGTGGTAAGAAACACTACTTTAATCCACAATTTAGGCTACAACAGAAAACAATAAAGAAATTTACCTTTCCATTTCAGATGCTTCCTTTTAATTAAAAAATAAAAATAAAAACTTGAGGAGTATATCAACATATTCAAGAGTCAAATCCTCACAAAGTCCTTGGTCTCACCTAAAAATAGAAAGCAGAACACAAAACCATTTTATCTATGACAAACTTGAAGGTGATGATGAGTTGAAGAATGTGATCTCAAACTTTTAGTTATCTACATGTAATCTTCATCAAGATACTTCAGATGCATCTGAAACCAAATTTAATAGTACTGGTAAGTATAACTGAGAGTGCTTCCTGTGGAAATATCACTCTGTTTTATCAGTACTGACAAAGACTCAACCTAACAAGCAATGTAGTTCGGGAAGTCACAGTTCCGAAGAAGACATAGTTTAACTGGAAAGTTTCTGGAGGGAAAAAAGAGAAAAATGTTCAGAGGTAAAAAAATCTTCAACTTCAAAAATGGAGACTGCTGAATCTATGGAGAAAAGACCAAAGAGCGTAAACGATATGGGAAAGCCAGTACATGACTTTAAGTATGTAAAAAAAACCCTACAACAAACGTGGTGGAAAGGATAAAAGTAGCATAAATGATACATAAAAGTAGCAAGGATTTATACATGTTGTAGTTAGATTTAGGAAAATTTCTCATTAAAAGGACATCAAATTATTACAATGGACTGTACAGTCTAGGTCTTAAATGGTTACATCTATAAGTGTAAACGTCTGTTAACTTGTTTAAAAGCCAACATAATTAAATTAGCACAAATCCTCGTGTGGCATTTCATTGAGTTAGTTAAACTAAAATCATAGACTCCTTGGACTGGAAGAGATCTCAAGAGGTCACCTAGTCCATTCTCCATCCACAGGCAGGACCAGTTTTTCTCGCGTCATCCCTGACAGATGTTTATCTATCCTGTTTTTAAAAGACCACCAAGAATGGAGAGTTTGTAACCTCTTTAGACAATCACTGTGGTAGTTTTGGTAATCTACACAGCACAATATTACACAGCCATTAGCAAACTAAGAGCATTCACAGTCAGATACCAAAGTAATAAAAAGCAATATATTAAGCAACACTGATTGCTTCTAATCATGTGAACATATTTATTAACATCTATTAACAAATTATGAAGCATCAGTTGACAGATGGTAATGAATCAAATACACACACAACCTGTTACAAATGTGAAATAAAAAAAAATTGTTTAAACTAAAGTTAAGCCTTTCACTCCATTTGCCAGGGGCTAAAACCATGCATGTGATTAATTACTTTTTCTCAATTGGCAGTTGGGTAAGTCAGGATAACTCTATTTTTCCTCTAATCTCATAAGTTATTTACATCATAGGTTGATTTACATACTGTTATTTGAGAACAACAACATTATTCTACTTAGACTGCATGCTAGCAGTCTAAGTAGAATAATGTTCTTTTTCTGCATCCCCATATGACTAAGTCTGTGGGCTCTAATTAGTCTATGATAAAGATACAGAAGAAATACATCCTAACAACTATAACAAATAACACTCCTAGCTACCCTTTTTTTCCAAAAATACTTCCCACTTTTTACACAAAATGAGAATGCAAACAATTGTACCATCAAATAACACCCGCTCTTACCTATGCATTTTGCAAAGAAAAAAATGTGCTAAAGAATCACAGAACCATAGAGCAGTCCAGGTTGAAAGGGACCTCAGAAGACCACCTGGTCCAAAACTTCATGAGAAAGGGGGCCTAGATGAGTTTACCCAGCACCCTGCTCAATTGCATCTTGATAACCTCCAGTGATGGGGACTTTACCACATCCCTGGGAAGGTTGTTCCAGAGATTGATTTTTCTCACCGTAAAAACTTCCTTTTTATATCAACAAGAAAGTAATCTTCTCCTCAAGTATTCTTTTGAGTTTAAATCTAGCTCACTTTGCAGCTGCATTAGTGGAGCATAACGCATATGTTGCTATAATGCATTGCCTTGTCTATAGGATAATTTAAAAAGCATTTTTTATATATTTGTTGTGTTGAGCAAGGAGTCTTGCCTCCCCACTCAACTGACAGCTGTGCACACTCCTAATGACTACACTTCCCTCTGTCACCATGGTACAGAAGACAATCATAGAGGAAACTTTTTCATCATGTTCAAGTGTACTGACAAAGGCAACTTCAAAGACAACCATGGAAACTTCAATTGTCCTAGAAAGCCAGTGTCTCTTTCAATGATGTTCAGGTATCTCACAAAATCTTTCTTTTCCATCCCTTAAAAGAAGGAGCCCTGTGAATTTTAAACCTTCTGAGAGTTTGGAGCTGAGCAGTGGGAAGCATCCATAAACTTAGGAAAGGGCACTATAAAAAAAAAGTAAGTTTTTTACTTCTTAAAAAATAATGATCAGTAATGGCAATTCCTTTTATCCTTTGTCTGACGGAAATTTACCTGGCACTTACTACGTTTGCTCACAGTGAACTATTACAGCTCCAAGGAATGAATAAAGAGCTAGGCTTACTTTCCTCAGAAAGATTAAGAGTTATAAAACTGACATTTTAAAAATCCTTTCATTCTTTCAGGTGTTTTAACTTTCCACTTTCACTACTATATAAATTCTTAGAATTAAGTATACTAGTAATTATTTCACACAAAAGAAAAGAGTGAAAAAGTTATTGGAATCCTTCATATGTCTTGAAATAGCTAATAAAATGTTAAAGAGGTTATCTGAATATTAAATATGCATTTCTCAAAATACCAAATATGTTATGATTTTAAAATGTTTAAAGTTACATTAAAACAGAGAGATATAGATCTATGTTGTATATGTCTTAGCATTTTATTTAGATCTGGAAAGCAGAACACAGACCCACAGGAAACGAGACTTGGATACTTCCACTGCTCTTTCACTGGTTAAGGGTTGTGCTTCTGTCTCATTTTAAATGAGAACTTTCCTTATGATTATTTCTGACAAAGTATCTTCTTCTGTGAAAAGGAGAAAAGAGAAATTAATACAATACATTGAAACATATTGTAGAAATGAATACAACATACAATACAAAAACCAGTTCTTAAATGCAATCATGTCCCATGTTGACTGGAGTCCCTTTCACTTTCAAAGGGCACCAATATGTTAGAATTTTATTAAAAACACTAAAAAGATAATTGATTATGTAAGGATAATATGAAATTTTCTGCTGCATTGTTGTGTTTATAAGGTTTTGGGGGAAAAAATATTTTAAATGAATAACCCATATCTGGAAGATCTTACCCTGAGAAATCCCAATGCTTTTCTAGTAAGTTTATAATCTGGGGGGGG